>NW_021705877.1:0-1994 GCF_003719475.1 Trypanosoma rangeli
GGATACGTGGCGGACCATCTGGTACTCACCACGTTCAATCTTTGCAAGCAACGCGTTCATGGTGCGATCCTCAAAGGGAAGGTGTCCGGCAAGCATCACGTACAGTACAACGCCACAGCTCCATATGTCGGCCGACATCCCATTGTAGCCTCGCTCCATCAAAACCTCCGGTGCGACATAGTTGGGCGTCCCACACACTGTCTCGAGCAAAAAGTCCTGCTGCCGGTTGCTGAGGCCAAAATCAGAGATCTTCAGAGTTCCGTTCGCGTCAAGCAACATGTTTTCCGGCTTCAAATCACGGTGGGCAAAACCACGGCTGTGGCAGTAGTGCACCCCAGCGATGAGTTGGTGAAAATAGTGCCTCGCAGTAGACTCATCAAAGCGTTTCGCCTTGACAATCTTATCGAACAGCTCACCACCCGGTACATACTCCAGCACCAGATAATAGTGATTCTCGGATTCCAAAACGTCACGAAGATCGATGATGTTTTCATGTTTAAGTGATCGCATTACAGCCACCTCCCGCAGCATCTGGTTCTCCATGTGCTCATGCTTTAAACGGGCCTTATCAATGATCTTCACTGCCCATTTTCGACTTTGTGCGTCCGTGCACAGCCGAACCGTGGAGAAGCTGCCGGCGCCGATCTTTTTCCCTAAAACATATTGTCCAACGCTCATCCCGTCCTTGGATTTCTGTATACTTCCTGGCACCCACGGTCTTCGCAGACTCCCTAGCGGCGCCCTTCTTTTTTTGTCGCCCGCAAAAAAAGCACTGGCTGCAGCCGCAACCAATGGGGGACCCACTTAGCAGGCAGTTCTAAAGTAACACAAATAAAAAGAGCGTGCAGACAACAGATATTTACGCACAAGGGTTGGCATGTGCGCCTGGAGACGTGACAAAGGACAGCGGAAACATGTCGGCGGTAACAGTGAGGGGCCTGCCCGTGCGGTCCGCCACCATTCAGAAAGAAGCTTCCTTGTAGACATTCACACAACTCAGTTCGTGCATCCGTCTAGAAGTTACAGACGCACATTCCACAAATGATTTTGGCACACGCGAGAGGGGAATAAGAAACATGTGATTCAGCAAAAAAAAAAAACAATGCCTCGACTCTACACTACTACGACAGATGGGGGGGGAGGGGAGGAGACACGCGCAACAGAAATCAACAACTAGAACAAACTACTCACAACTTAAGAAAGGCATAGCACGCTTTTATCAATCAGTAAACACACTTTCCCTTTAGCTGCGCCTCTCCACGACCCCAACTTTATTCACAAAAATACTGTAAGCCCTCTGCGGGACGGCAGTCAGCAGTATATATATATATATTTATTTATATATATTACCCTCATCAACAATGAAAGCGCAGGCTCCAGATTCCCACTGTTCGCAACGCTCATTGCTCCAACTGCTCAGGACAACCTCCATACCCTCCATAGCACTCACAAAGGTGAGTCCAAGCTGCACAGCACACTCAAATCTCCTAAGCATCTCGCAGCCGCCTCGGGTCCCAGCCGACCTGAAACCATGGGTGGGCGATGATGCCCTCCATGGTGATGCGCTTCTTCGGGTCCACCGTCAGCATCCTCGCAATTAAGTCCTTCACAGCGTCGGATACGTGGCGGACCATCTGGTACTCACCACGTTCAATCTTTGCAAGCAACGCGTTCATGGTGCGATCCTCAAAGGGAAGGCGTCCGGCAAGCATCACGTACAGTACAACGCCACAGCTCCATATGTCGGCCGACATCCCATTGTAGCCTCGCTCCATCAAAACCTCCGGTGCGACATAGTTGGGCGTCCCACACACTGTCTCGAGCAAAAAGTCCTGCTGCCGGTTGCTGAGGCCAAAATCAGAGATCTTCAGAGTTCCGTTCGCGTCAAGCAACATGTTTTCCGGCTTCAAATCACGGTGGGCAAAACCACGGCTGTGGCAGTAGTGCACCCCAGCGATGAGTTGGTGAAAATAGTAGCCTCGCAGTAGACTCAT
>NW_021705877.1:2019-5918 GCF_003719475.1 Trypanosoma rangeli
GCAACGCGTTCATGGTGCGATCCTCAAAGGAAAGGCGTCCGGCAAGCATCACGTACAGTACAACGCCACAGCTCCATATGTCGGCCGACATCCCATTGTAGCCTCGCTCCATCAAAACCTCCGGTGCGACATAGTTGGGCGTCCCACACACTGTCTCAAGCAAAAAGTCCTGCTGCCGGTTGCTGAGGCCAAAATCAGAGATCTTCAGAGTTCCGTTCGCGTCAAGCAACATGTTTTCCGGCTTCAAATCACGGTGGGCAAAACCACGGCTGTGGCAGTAGTGCACCCCAGCGATGAGTTGGTGAAAATAGTGCCTCGCAGTAGACTCATCAAAGCGTTTCGCCTTGACAATCTTATCGAACAGCTCACCACCCGGTACATACTCCAGCACCAGATAATAGTGATTCTCGGATTCCAAAACGTCGCGAAGATCGATGATGTTTTCATGTTTAAGTGATCGCATTACAGCCACCTCCCGCAGCATCTGGTTCTCCATGTGCTCATGCTTTAAACGGGCCTTATCAATGATCTTCACTGCCCATTTTCGACTTTGTGCGTCCGTGCACAGCCGAACCGTGGAGAAGCTGCCGGCACCAATCTTTTTACCAACAATGTACTCGCCTAACTGAGCCGGTGATACCATGTTGGAAGAAGTATTATGTTCTGTCATTTTTCAAAGTAAACTAAAAAGAAAAAATAATAACGTTTTTCTCTTTGGATAATGAATAAGGTAAAAAAAAAATAGCTTCCTTGTTCGTGGTCTCGCTTAAAGGTACAACGTTATCCTTAGTCTAAGAATTTTTTTTGAGTGAGAAAGGAAAACAAAAAAAGGTGAAGAGGGGCAGGCAACCCCAAGATGGGTAGGATGGTAGGAGTGGGTGGTGATATTTAGCAGGTGATGTCGCAGTTGAAAGTCATGTGAAAATAAATTGTGTTAACTGTACACAAACAAATTTGGACTTCTCTTTCATGAAGAACACGATGTTTGCTCACAGCCCATACTGCGATAACAAGTAATGCTTTTTTTTTGTTTTTGTTTTACTACCCCAGGAGAAAGTGATAGTGCCACCAAAGTTTGGATGCATTTACACTACTGTGAGTTGTTTCAAAAATGCCTGAACACTCCGTTGCAGGACAAAAAGAACGACTAACTTTAATAACACTCACACTTGGAGTTAAAAGGTGTTCATGAAGCTATTGCCTCAGCGGCGCTAACTAGCGTCGCCACCCATGCCGCACCCGAGGTATCTACAATCACTGTCTCCGGTGCAATAAGGTAGTTCGTGGTGGTACTGCTCCAAGGACGACAGAGAGAGGCATCAAAAGACGTCTGCTCCATCCCTGAATTCATGCCCTGCTGGTGCAGGAGGACGTTATTAGCTGCCGTGAGAAGAGAACCTGTTTCATGTTTGAGCGTCAGGTGTGATTCTTGAGCCCTGTTTGCATCTCCAACACAATGAAGCACATCACCACTGTCGTCCTCGTGAAAACCCGCAGGCCCGGAACCTGCCCGCAACTCCAAAGGTGAAGAACAGCCATGTGCCTTCCTCGCCAAGGGAGTAGCACCACTTATCAGCGGGGCGTAGAGGTACGCCCGAGTGTCTTCAACGACGTCATCATCTAAAAATGTTAATTTGACGCTGGCAGTGTCTGCCATTTTGAATTCTCGGGCTTTTGCTTCAACACCACGGTGTGGCAGAGCCACAACAATCCCCTCAACTCCCTCTTTTCCTTCTGGGGAGCGTGTGTAGCTTCCCCACGCCTTGTCATAACCTCCCGCATGACTTTTCATTGCTCCCTCCACACCCAACGAAAATGGAGGCATCGATGCCGGGGCATAAGTCATATGGAGTCGAGCTAAATCTGCTGCGCTTTCCCCTCCTGGGCTATCGACAGAATGTAGTTGTTTTATTTCATCTTCCACCCCACCATATTTACCACCATCGCTTTTACTCTTGTGAGCAGCAGGAGCCTGTAAGAATCCATTGATTGGACTTCCGTTTATTCTCCTTTTCCACTCACGCATTAACTCTCGGCGAGAAAGATACGGTGATTGTCCCGTGTTGTAATGGTCAAGGCTTTGACAGCGGCATTGGTCGTTGATAGAAGGATGAACCAAGAAGGGTGGAGCCCAGCGCTGCTCCGCGCCCCGCAGCACAGAAAGAATATATGGATTGCTTACGTGCTCGTCGCTGGCAACGTCGTCTGTTGTGGGAGAAGTAGCAGGGTGCTGATGAAGATGACTACCATTTGCACTAGTGTAAGAACACCAATGCCTTGGCGAGTCGGCACCATTAGAATAAAACGGCAAACGCTTCACTTTCATTTTCTCATCTGTACCCCGAATTCTGGACGCGTCTAGGCACGGTTCACTAAACTCGCAGGGCGATGAACTCAGCACATCACCGCTCCGTTCGGCTATCCTGACGCGATTGCGCGGTGATAGTAAACCACCCTGTCGTCCCGTCGGAGCCATCCCTGCTCCGCGTTTGGTGCCACCACGCGGAAAGTGAGACGTTGAAACGGTAACGCCATCAGGCGGCGCCTGTCGCCTGCAGATACTTTGCGCGTACCGCCGCATTTGCTCCTTTACCGCCTCGTGCGGTGGGGCGTGGTAAATCGATGTCACACGACTCCGGGGAGAAGCAGCAGAGGGAGACTCAGTTACATACCCTGACCGACGTCTGCCGGAATATGACGCTGCCGTCGCTGCACTCGCCAGCTGCTTCCGGGGCGGTGCAAAACTCATGGCCTAAGAAAACCACCAGCAAAAAAAGCCAGCGACCACACCGCACTTTTACTTTCGCCTTTTTTTTGTTTCTTTTTCACGTCTTCCTTCCGCCTCCCCTTTGTGTGATGACGTGAGGAGACAAAGACCGAAACACGCCCACGAGAGAAAAAAAAAAGGGCAGGAGCAGGCATCATGGGCAACAAACACACACCCACACACGGAGACACACGTGCCATGCGGCAGTTGATCCCACCGCCACTGTTCCGCATTGCACTGGCACTGCCACTACGTTCATTTTTTTTAAAAAAAAATTTCTCGCATGTTAGAAAGTAGTTTTATTTTTTAAGAAAAAAATGAAAAAAAAAATGAAACAAATGATGCTGCACCCCCCGTCTGGCACGCCCTGTAAAATGCAAGTCGCGCCTCCGGCAAGAGCCCGTAAGGAATGGACGGAAGAAACCCGAAAAAAGAAGCACTTACGAGTAGGACGGGAATAAGAGAAAACGAGAAAATGAGGCGGAAAGGGGGAAAAAACGGGGGAATTTATTGGAGAACACACACATACAATGAAGAACGCTCCATATCCCCAGACCCCTCACCCTCCTTTCCTCGGTTCTCCATTTTGTCTTGTTAGGAGCATTCCCTCGTTTGGCCACAACTTCGTCTCGCCTAAACCTATTTTCCAACAAACTGCCACACACTCACAACCTTTCATCCCTCACTCTTCGTTCTGTTCACCCATCCCTTTATATCATGGGTTTTGCTACCCGCGGATTTAGTAGATGCGCTGCGGCTTCCCCATCGTGGACTTGATGTACGCCGACTTGAGGTTCTGCCAGTTCTTCTTGAGCAGCGAGACGAGGAAGTTGATCGCCATGACGGTGTTCTGGCGCACCTGGTCCTCCGTCATCTCCACATGCCCGACGCAGGTGCCGAGGCAAAGCACCTTCTTCAGCTGGAACTTCACCGTCGACTGCAGCTCCACCACCTTCTCCGGTAGGCTCTCGCTCATGGCGCAGACGGTGGGGAACTTGCCCATACGATGCATGTGCGGCCCCACGAGACGCGGCACCAGCTTGATGATCGACTCAGAGCAGAGGAATGCGTCGTACTGGTTGCACATCTTCTTCACCAGCTTCTTGTTCTTGTTCAGCTTCTTCAGCTCCTC
>NW_021705877.1:6033-47205 GCF_003719475.1 Trypanosoma rangeli
TGGAACTTCACCGTCGACTGCAGCTCCACCACCTTCTCCGGTAGGCTCTCGCTCATGGCGCAGACGTGGGGAACTTGCCCATACGATGCATGTGCGGCCCCACGAGACGCGGCACCAGCTTGATGATCGACTCAGAGCAGAGGAATGCGTCGTACTGGTTGCACATCTTCTTCACCAGCTTCTTGTTCTTGTTCAGCTTCTTCAGCTCCTCCTGGTTCATCGTCGGGACGTTATTCTTCTTGGCGACGTCCTCGTGGACGAGATCGCAGAGCAGGCAGACCGTCATGCGGGGACGGCAGACGTGCGGCAGCCGCACAGAGCCGGAAAAACGCTTGTCCTTCTGCGGGTCGTAGTTCTTGAGGTTCACCTGCAGGTCAATGCTCTCCTTGAACTTGCGCTCCTTGCGGGTGGTGAGGACGGCCTGGATGGCCTCTGAAAGCTGCGCGGGGAGGATCTTCGACATGGGTTTGTAGTAAGTCAGCTAAAAGTGACGATGTTGAGGCGTGTTTGGTTGGTTGGAAAAAAGTATATGCGGGGGTAAGTAGGGAAACTGGACTCGGCTTCTTTTTCCTACGAATCTTCCTTTAGCAAATTACGTTTTCCTCCGTGGCTCCTGTGGCTGGCAATAGCACCTACACACAAAAAAAAAAAAAACAAGCCATAAAGCGAACAAAGCATAAAGTCCCCATCAGGGTCACAAAGCTTCAGCGTATTTTCTCTCTATTTCTCTATCAGACACCCGCGCACTTTCTTTCTGTCATGGGTATCGTTTTTTGGCTAGTTTTTTTTTTTTTTTGTACGTCTGGCATCCAGAAGACATAAAAGATAATGACTAGTGAATCTTGATTGACCTGGAGAGGTGTGGGCGTTGGAACTCGCAATATACTCTCTCACCTTCCTCAATCGGCCACCTGCTAATAAAGTTTAACGTTTGCCAAAAGCAACGCCATCCGACCACTCAGATACAAAGAAAAGGAAAAAAAGAACAAGGAACAACAAAAACATAATAGTTTTGTGTTTATCACATCAACGGATGTATAACGACGCGGAAAACTCCCATCCGTATCCACGCGGCAGCTACATGTTTGTTTGCGTTTTTTCTCCTTCATGTTCCTGCGTCTCCTGCAATCTCATCAGCTTTCCCACAAGCTCATCTACCGTAGGCGACAAAGGACGTTGTCCTAATAAACGCTCTAAGTCCGCCGCCAATAGTTCCTTCTTGTCAATGAGCTCGGCTACCACCGCCTCTATCTTGGTTTTATTTGCCTTGATAATCTCCACAGCAATCTGATGAGCGAGAGCGACAAGCTTTTTAGCTTCTTCCTCTGCAATGTTTTGAGCCTTGTTCGAGAAACTCACAAAAATGCGACCTGCCTGCGTGGACTCTGGGTGGTATGACAGCAAGCCAGCCTTAGCATCCATGCCAAAGGCCATCATTTGCTTAAGTGCAAGATCTGTCGCACGCTGAAGGTCGTCCATGGCTCCGGCAGACTGATCCCTCAATAGCGTCTCTTCGGCGGCGCGCCCGCCGAGCATGACGACCATGTCTGCCAAGAGGGTGGCGTTCGTCTGATATTCGTGGTGCTCGGCACCTGCGCGTTGAGTGTATCCCATGGCGTTACCACGAGGCACAACGCTGATCTTTAACACCCCCTTCACGGAAGGAAGCATCCATGCGGTTATCGCGTGGCCTGCTTCATGAATAGCGGTCCGTCGCAAAGACAGTGAACTCCGTCGATTGCGATGCTTGCGGCCTACAAGTGTATTGTCTATCGCCTCAAGCATGGATTCCTTATCCACAAGCCTCTTCTCGTGAATGCCACTTTGCAGGGCCGCCTCATTTACAATCGTCGCAATCGTCGCAGGTGAAATGCCAGGAGTCAGGTCGGCCAACTCCCTTGCCAGCTCAAGATTGTCCATTTTCTCGTTTAATGGTAGAGATTCACCCTCTTCGTCCACCCTCCGCCCACGGGGATCACCGGTTCCTACACGATCCAAATAATGCTTAAAGATCTCCACGCGTGCCGCCTTGTCCGGCATCTCAATGTTTACCTTCCGGTCAAAACGCCCCTCGCGCAAGAGCGCTTTATCAATGTTGTCCTGAAAGTTAGTTGCAGCCATCACAATGATGGCATCAGTGCCTGTACTCAGTCCATCCAGCTCCGCCAAAAGCTGGTTGATCGTTCGATTCTCTTCACTGCTCACGGCGCCACCCTGTTTCCCCGCCCGGGAACCAATAGCGTCAATTTCATCAATAAATACGATGGCTGGCGCCGAGTTTCGCGCCTCCTCAAATAACTCACGCACGCGCTTGGGTCCACTACCTCCCATCAGCTCAATAAAGTCGGATCCGCTGCAGCTAAAGAAGGGCACATTCGCCTCCCCAGCCACAGCTTTGGCCAGGAGCGTCTTCCCTGTTCCAGGCTCACCGGTGAGCAAACATCCTTTTGGTAGCCGAGCGCCGAGTCGCGTAAACTTGTTCGGTTGTGTCAAAAATTCAACGTACTGCTGCACTTCCATTTTTGCCTCAGGAATGCCAATCACATCGCCAAACTTGGTGCCTTTGACATCGACGCGGAACTGGCGCTTTTTAATGGGCATCAGTTGTTCCAACATGCCTTCAAACGGGTTCGCTGTGGCGCCGGCAGGCGCTTGGCGCCGCAAGTACACCCATGCAATTGCAAAAGGCAGACCAAACCAAAGAATCGGTCCAACACTCGAACGCACCCAGTTATCCTCTGTGCGGGAACGGTGACGTTTTGCATCCTCCATGCCCCGCTTGTACTCCGGGTTATCGATACCTGACATCTCTTGACGCCTTCTTTGCAACGTTTTGTCGCTGCTTTGATTTTTATTTCCTGGCACCGACAAAAAAAAAAAAAAAATACCGAAACGCATTTAAAAAAAAAGAACAGCAACAATCACGTCATGACATGAACAGGAAAAAAACATATGAAATGGTAAACAGTGAAGCCAGAAAGTCCTGACAGATTGTTAAAAGCACAATACACACACAGCAAAAAAAGACGCGTACACTCATATATTTATTATACATGATCAGCAGCAACAACACAAAGGGAAAGTGAAGAAATCTGGCCTGCATCTTCCCATCTTTCGTCTGATGCTCACGTACGCATATGCATCCAGCAATCCCAGCACGCATAAATTCACTTGCAATCTTAGTAAACGCTATTTCCGGCCTATGATGTCCGCAGCCATTTGAGCAATCCCTTGCAACGGCACTCGTCGTCCTTCGTCCCCCATCAGAGGATGTGACGTCTTCTGTGGATTATTGCTCAAAAGGTATGCTGCGAGGAAGGCCAATGGATCAGCAGGCCGTGTCTTTGCCACCTCCTCCAGCCCCCGCAAAAGCAGCGGAAGCACAGTGGCCTCAAGGTACTGCTGATCAGGCAAGGCGTAAACAGGCACAGCAGGAATAGAGGGGGGGTTGCGAAGGTGTGCCACGAGGCGCTCAAGCATTACATTGTCGTCCACGCCTGCGTCCTTCTCACTCATTCTAGTGCGGCACGGTGTGTTTATCTTCCTTCGTAGTGTAATGTTCCGCCTTCAATGGGAGGGATCTGGCTCCTTGTTTTTTTTTTGCCGTTGAGTCACCCTCTTCCAATGAGACACAGCAAAAAAAAAGACAGGAACAAGAAACAAAGAAAAAGACGAGATGCGTGACAAAAGCATTTCCTCCACACAACAGCGGGGGCAGAAAGGCACCAAGGGCCCTTCCCCCCTTCCCGCCACCCAGCACACCCAATAGGAAGCTGAGGGTAAGGAAGAAGAAAAGCCCACACACATGGGCAAGCAAAACAAAAAAGAAAACACTGAACAACAAAAAAGTTGCTGTGGTAATTAAAAACAAATAAATGTGTCGCGATTCTGTGATTCCCAAAAGTTTCAGGCTCCGGAACTGCATCTGCTTAGTGGTCAGGCTTCTTGCGGAAGCCACAGCCAACTGTCAGCATTGCCTTGCCTCCCGTGGGGCGACAGAGCTTGGTGGCGCAGCCGTTGCACTGCACCTCCGATGTGGCGTGGCTGTACACGACCGTCACAGCATTGCAGCCAGGGCACTTCACGTCCATAAAGTAGGCGTTAGGGCCCTGCACCAAGCGGCGGCGCTTGTGCTTCATGCGCTCGGAGCGCACCGTCGGGTAGCTGAGATCAGAGTCGAAGAATCCCATTGCTTCTTCGTCACCTCACCACACACCTTAATATTCCTTCGCAAAGAACGACGAAGGTACTAGTGCCCGCTTATACGTTTTGGGTTCCCCTTGCGAAGGCCACACAAATCACTGCAGTGTGTGTTTGTGTTTGATAAGGAGAGAACAAAGCAAGAAGCGATGAGGAATAAGAAGAAAAAAAAGAACGAAAAAAACCTGTAAAGGGTCGCCCCATCATGAGTAGCACGAACAGAATGCACTTTCAACACCGTAAAAAGAAAATGCACAAGACATATTCAAGAAAAAATCGTCATGGCCAGAACAAATAAATACACGCAAACATGGAGGAAGAGTAGAGGGCAAGCAAAAAAAGGTGTGTGACTGAGCTCACCACAAATCTATACCTCTTTCATCAAATAGACACGACACTGAACAGCAGCAGCGACAGGAAGCAACATCCAGTACTGGCGTGCAAAGCGTTCTTCTCGGAAGCCACACATAAAGTTCATCGGTTTTTTTTGTTTTTTTTTATTTATTTATTTTTTTACACCAAGTTTTTTTTTTTGTTTCGTTCTCTTCATAAGTCATCCTCCACTTCCCCCCTCCCCCCCCACCCCCTCTTTTTTTTAGTTGGAGTTTCATGTCATAGGGAAGAGGGTACAACACATGCGGGCACGCAACAGCACAACCAAAAAAAAAAAAAAATGCACAAAATTACTTTAGCACCAGAAGGATAATTTACGGCAGTTCAGAAAAGGTGAACAAGTTTTTTTTTTTAAAAAAAAAGTGAAATTCCTAACTCACGGGTTCCCCAGCTTTGTCGCTCACATGTTTATTCATGAAAAGCAAAACTCTTTTTTCTCCATCCCTCTCTCTTTACTCTTCATATGTATAGCCACCCTATTCCCTTCTATGAGCCTCGTGGCAGCTCACACACACACGCTCTAGAGAACCGTTCCTTTTAACTGCTAGCTGGTAAGAAGAACACGCACCACAAAACACAAATCCGCATGCCCGGCAATGATGTCGGCGCCGTGTGAGGTTAAAAGGCAAATGACACCTATTACACTCCTTTGCGGCTTCATCCTCCTGCCACTGAATATCGTCACCGGAGTCTTCAGAATCCTTTTTTGTGTTCAGTGGTGGCCGTGGTTTGTATTGTGAAGGACGCTCAGTGGTGCACATATCACACTTTTCCTTTGCGATGGCATTTTGATATGTGCAGGTCGGACACGGCCACGCCCTCGCGACGTCAGCGTCACGCGACTCATCTCCAGATTTTTTCTTCGCCCTGTCATTGGTTCTGGGTGGGGCAAGGTGGCGTGGACGCTGCCCACTCTGACACGCATCACACACGGCACTGCTAACAGGATTCTCTAACGTGCACACCGAACACTTCCACGTTGTAGAAGCCGTCTCTGTTACAGTTTGTGGCGTGGGTCCCGGGTCCATCACAGGTGTACCGTTGCTCTGGTAGCTGCTACAACCTACACAACGTGCCGCATTGGCGGCGTTCTTATTGCCACAAATTCCACACAGCCAGGCCGATGGTGGCATAGGAACACCTGGCGTAGCACCTGTGCCTTTTGCATCAACTCCAGTAATAGGCGTGCCGTTTTTTTGGTAACTGCTGCATACTTTGCAACGGGAATGATGGGCCTCATTTGGTGCCAAACAAATACCACACACCCATGCCGTCGGTCCAGCAACTCCTGACTGCACCCCCGTAGTCTTTGAAGATGAGGTGAATGACGAATGTGCATCACTGTGCGATGTAGATGGTGGGGCAACATTAGAAGGGGGAAGGTACCCTGGGCGATTCGAACCGCACATTCCACATCGGTTCACATCCAGCGCATTCCTGTATGTACAGGAAGAGCAACCCCAGGTTTCGAGTTCCTCCTGTTTTTTGCGTTCTCGTTCACGCTCTTTTTCTAGTTCCTTACGAAGTTGAATGATCTTCTCCAACTGTTTACGGTCCTCTTCCTCTTGTGCAAGCACAGAACTTTCCTTACTGACTATAGGCGTCATCACCGCGGTTTCGGATTGAGACGGCGGAGGCACAGAGGACACGACAGAACTTCTTACAGTTTGTGGGATTGAAGGAGCATCCGGTACTCCCAGGGACGCTTGGTATGAAGGACCATGATGCACTGGGGTTGAGGTGGGTTCCGCGTAATAAGCTGTTTGTGCTGAAAGTGCAGCTGATGGCCCACCGGGCGGAAGAGATGAGGAAGGCAGCTTATGCCCGTTTTCGCCGTACGACTGAGGGGCATGTGAAGGAAGGTAATGGGTTTGATAAGGCACGGCCGCGGCGGGCGCATAAGTAGTCACCTCAAACGGCTGCATCGGTGGCTGCATAGGTGGCGGTGGTGGTGGTGGTGGTGGTGGTGGTGGTGGTGGTAGTGGTTGTGTCGCCGTTGGATTCATACCAAATGGATCTTGCTGCATCCACACAGGTGGTGGTGGTGGATCGCTCGGTGGCGGTGGCGGCACATAGGTTGGACCTCCGTGTTGCTGTTGCTGCTGACGAGGTCGTGTGTCAAAAAGTTCATCAAGGTCAAAGTTCATCCCGTATACGGTGAATGTCCCTTTTGGGCTGGTGATGCTCCGCAAATCCCGGTCCTTACTCCTACTCTTTCAAAGCCACTTTTATGTGCTGACGCTGCTATTGTACACAAATAAATAAGCCTGCCACATACATCCATACATATGCAGCCAGAGAGACATGGAAACAGCAACAACAAGCGGAATATGAAAAGGAACCATAACCGCAGCCATAGTCAAAAAAAAATTGAAAAAAGGGGAAAAAGTGAGTGCGTTGCTTCCGCAAACAAGGCCGACAAGAATGGAGCAATGGAGACAAAAAACAAAATCAACTTTCGCGTCACCCGTAGCTTTACGCTTGGGCGGGCGCGATCACTGCACCCCACCATTCCCAGAAAATAAGCAAGCAAAAAAAAAAAAAGGACAGGCAGAGACAAATCTCAAAAAAAGAAAAAAAAAGATAACAAGATCTCCAAGGCAGATAAAGAAAAGGGTAAGATATGAACTGCCCAAGCCTCGCAACAGTACGACTCGGTGCCACACATCCCTTATGCGCTCTCTGAGGGATTTACTTTGCATCCACTATTCTTGTAGGCAAACGAGTGGAACATTATTACCATTATTAAGGAGCAACAACACCTTCGTGAGAAGCACTAGATTCATTAACAACAGCCGCTTTTAGCGTGGGTGCCGCCGTCGTCACGTATTGTCCCCAATCTTGCGACCCATGCGCTACTGGCGCGTCCGTCACCGCTGTTTCCTCCTGCCGTAAGCTCCGCTGCCGCTTCCTTTGCACGCCTCGTTAGTATGCCATCCACCAAACCTCCAAATGCTTCATGCACATTTTGTCCCTTCTTTGCAGACGTATGCAAAAATGTTATGCCTTTCGCACGACAGATTTCTTCGGCGTGATGCACACTTTCCCGTTGTCTATCGGTCAAAACGGCATCGCATTTGTTCCCACAGACAACAATAAATTCGGTACTGTTATTCATATGGGGCAGTAGCTCGGGCAGCCAAACCGCCTCAAGCTCGTCAAAGGATTTTACCACAGTCTCGTCAAACACAAGTAACGCCCCCGCAGCATGGCGAAAATACATTGGGGCCATCGCGCGGTATTTTTCCTGTCCGGCGGTATCCCACACCTCTACCCGAACACTTGATTTGTGCGCGTTTGAATAAAGCTGCTTAGAGAAGAATGCTGAGCCAACTGTTGTGTCTTGGCATTCGTCAAAGGCATCCGTGATGAAACGTTTCGTTATCGACGTCTTCCCAGCGTTGCTAGGGCCGCAAAGCACAATCTTAATAGACGACACACGCGCCTCAGATGCCATTTTCCCTACCTCTGCTCCTTATTTTTCTTCAGAGAATTGGATGAAGTTTCCCTTTTCCTTTCCTTCTTGGTGGTGTTACCTTTATTCCTGCCGCAGTGGGACACCTCTGCCTCTCTCTGACCTTCCCTCCCTTTTATATCTATCCGACACAGATAGAAAATGAGGGAGGAAACCTCGCAAAAAATAGCAATAATAATAATAATAATAATAATAATAATAATAGAGAAGCAACATACCGTGGCAATATGAAAGAAAACTTGGCAGAAGCAGGAACCACGGCGACAGCAGCAACTGCAGTGATGAAGAAGTTGACACCAAAAGGGGGAAACCAAAACAAGAAAGAAGAACCAAAAAGCAATTGGTCCTCATGTCCTCTTTCTGTAAACACGCAGCAGTAAGAAGGGGGAGGGAATAAAATGGGGATGGGTGAAAGATACCCGAAGCATGCGTAGCACAACTCCACGTCCCTTTCTACTTTTCACTACCCCGCGCAAAGGAAAGAGACACATAAACATACAGAGATCAATAAAAGGAATCACGCAGCAGCACACCACCCACATGTTGTTCCCACCCTCCCCGTCAGCTCACAATGGCCACGCACAGACACGGGAAACACACACACACATACACACAAATACACACACACATAAATAGAAATAGGAGCGAGGGTATGGGATGAGTGACAAAGACACTTAAGCGGTCATATCCCTGTTAGAAAGCACAATATATACGAGGAAGAGGTGAAAACAAAAACTAGATGGAACAAAACGCGGGAAACAACAAGTAGACCGAAATATATATATATATATATATTTGTCAAAGAAAAAAAAACGACAAAAATAAAAAAGTAAAAGTAACCTGCTTCCCTTCACATGCACAAAATGTAGTAAGTCACATGAAAAGTGGTTTCCTTTTTTTTTCTTTTTGCTACTGTATCTTTCTTATTATTATTATTTTTTTTTTACAGTACTTCTGTTCCTTCCGTTCGCGCTTAAAAGCAGCCGCATCTACGCGTTACGTATCATTCAAAGAAGAGACAAGGATCGTGTCTTTCGTCAAAGACAGCTCCCGCGTCAACTCCTTGCACCTTGATCGTTTCACACAAAAATACACGCACAAACAAAAAACAAAAAACAAAAACAAAAAACAAAAAAAACGTGCCCGGAAGGGAAAACTGTTTTCTATTTCCCCCCCTTTCCGCTCACTTCGTTCGGGCGCCCCGTTAGAAGCATTCCTCTACGTTGAGTTTCGTCGCCGCAATCATGGGGAACACCGGGCTGTGACCCTTCAAGTATTCCCCCCGCCACCCCTTTCAAAACTGTATCCTGACACGTGTGTCACGAGGGAGGGGTGAGAGCGCCATACCGGGCATTGACATGTTTTGTGGTGCTGTCAAAAACGCAGAGATGCATTCCACTCCCCCTCGTCTCCTCCACCAACATCGCAGCTCACGGCGCGGGATTCACTCTCTCCCACCGAAACAAAGGAAATCCACATGCGCAACAGAGATAGCGAAAAGTAAGCAAAATGGCATATATAAATATATCTTTGGAGGGAGACTGCGCCACATGAAAAAAAAAAAAAACGAAGGCAGGACACCAACACAACCACACACAAAGACACCTCAAAGGAAACAAACCAAAAATGGAAAAATGAATCAAAAACAAAAAAGATACGCTTCGGTAATAGGGAAACACGCAAATACAAATAAAATCAAAGAAAAGAAAAATAGACACAAAAATAAAAGAAACATGTCACCCTTCTTGGTTACCTTTTTTTTTCGCCCTCATTTTTTTTGTTTTTGATTTTTTATTCACTCCTAGTTTTCTTCTTTGCATCAGCCCGCAATTTCCCTTTGGCACACGGCCTCATAGAGAAATATTTTCGTTGTCTCGTCTTGTATTAAAACACGCACACGCGCACACAGTAGTGGGGTCAGTTTTTTTTAAAAAAAAATGATGCAAAAATAAATGCGTATGGAGGTAACTTCATTTATATTTTATATGTTTATCTAAGTTGGGGGCACACTCAATCCCTAACAAACTGTGATCCCGCCTTTGCACAGGGGGAATTATCTCACAGTTGTAGAAAACCAACGGCACAAAAGCGCCTGTACACACACATGCAAGAAAGCATCAGGGAGGTAGAGAAGCGATAGATGAGAGGAGACAAAAGAAAAATAGAAAGAGACAGAGAGAGAAGAAAAAAAAAAAGGAGAGAGAACACAAGGAACAAAAAAGCCAAAGAGGCAAAACAACCCACTGCCCAGGAAATGGGAAGTTGAACTCCGCCCGCCGACACAGCCAAAGCAATCGACTCTGCTCCACCCCACTCCACTCTACTTTGTTCCTGCTTTCCATTCTATTTTCATCTGGGTTATCCACCACCTTATTTGGTGTTTTCTTTTTTGTTACTTTTTCTCTCGTAAACATTATCATTTGTAGCAGTAGTAGGACTAGAAACACCAATTACATATATGCGCATGAAGATATATTATATACATTGTCTTCTCTGTTACTGCCGATGTCGGAGAGGGCATCTGTCAATTGCAGCGCATACACTGCTCCCCTCTTTTCGCCCCCTCCTCGGAAAACAGTGAAACAATAAAATAAAAAAAAATGCGTGAGCTTTACACAGCGAAAATGTCTCTCCCCCCCCCCCTCCCCTCCCCCCGTTCCTTTAGCCTTCATTTCTTCTCTCGTTTTCTTTCTTCCTCGGCTTCATAAAAAATTATACTATAAACATAAACATGGATACACTTCTATGCTTTGCTTGGAAAAGAAAAAAAAACAATGTCGTTGAACTGGTGGATGGACTCACAACTAGGCAAATTCAAGAGGCTATATGATGTGCACACTTTCCTCTCAGCTGAGTGGCATGCTCGTCGATAAGGCGGTCCCCATACCCAAATATGTCCTGGGGCACCCTCCCCTGACCAGCACAAACAACGCACAGCACTGTCACACAGACGGTCAGATATATCTGCATTTCTCATCCTCCCTTTTGGTTGTTATTTTTGTGCCCCCACTTCTTTGCAAGCTCCGCTCTCCCTTTAAATTCATCGGTGGATCTTCCCAGTCTTTCAGACCCGGCAGCATATATCGGGATAGATAAAATTTAACCCACCAAATAATACAAGTCTGGCAAATCCAGTGAGAGGTAACCATCATGTCACTAGTTCTGCCCCTTTTTTTTTCGCATTTTCCTTTTTTTGCTCTTTCGCTCTCACACACGCAGAGTTATTTCTCCCATTGCGCACCTACATGTATGATATTGTCGCTCCACCCACCCAACCTTTCTACAACCTTCAAATCTCAAAGTCCATTTTTTTCTCCCGTTTCGGAGCATAATCATCCACCTTTTTTTTTCTCGCCTTTCATCCCTCGTAAGCACGGTAATTGAAGTCAATGATACTTTTTTTTTTCGGTTTTCCTGCGTGTACGTGCCGGGTGCTCTCCAGAGGTCATAAGTCGCGGAGCTCTCTCACGTCCTTTTCTTACCTCTGGGGTTCCATCAGTCATGGTCTAGCCGTCTGGAAAACTCCGACAGCTCGTCTCCCGTCACCTCCCCAAAGTGTTAAATAAGAATATTGAACAAACAAACGAGAGAGGACGAGTAATACCGCTCATTGCCACCTCCGTCCGCAAAAAAAAAAAAAATGTGAATTCATGCATCCAACGCACCCAACAACGCCACCCAAACGCAAAAAAAAAAAAATGAGTCATTGACAAGTTCAATAGGCCTTCTGTTGCCACATCGATGCTGCAGACTTTGTTCCCTTGTTTTTTGTCTGTTTATATATATTGTTTGTATTTTTACCTGAAGTGACAGTCGTTGATATTGTTGCCGCACCTCCCTCCTCAACACGGCCCTGTTACTTCTTCGTTCCTTTCACCCTGCCGAATTCGCGTTGCTGCCTCCCGCTGATCCTGTCCTTGCAAACCACTGTTGCTCCTCGTTTCCCAAATGGCAATCCCGGCATCGAGAGTGGGCATTTCATTCGTCATATTGGATGCTTCGTTGCTGTTAGGGTTGCTCATTCCATGTCCAGTTTCAAAGGATCCCATGCTGACGGCGCCGCCACTCTTGGCGTTATTCCGAGGGTTCTGCTGCCGTGAAGGCATCTGGTTGTACATGCCCGGTGGGCTACCAATGGGACTGGAAAAAACACCTCGTTGTTGTTGTTGTTGTTGTTGTTGTTGTTGTTGCTGCTGCTGCTGCTGCTGATACAGCTGCGGTGCAGTGGCCTGCGTCTGCTCCAAGGGTGAATATAAATCCCTTCGATTTCCAGGAACGTTAATGTTGTCAAAGCGATTGGCAGAAGACGTGTATGGCCCACTCATAATGGGGGGAGATTCCATGGAGCTGCCTCCAAAAGGCGCGGACATGTACCGTCCCCCAGCATTCGCAGAAATAGGTGGTACGACATTTGGGGAGGCACCAGGTCGTACCATTACCATTCCACCCTGCTGTGTACTGCCACCCGTTGAACCTCCAAAGTTATATTGATTCATAGGAACCTTCAGCTCGACAGCATATCTCGCTTGCTGTTGAAGTTGTTGATGCCTCACACTGTTGGGTGTGGCAAATTGTACTCGTAATGGATTAGTCTGAGGGGGAACTGTATGCTTCTCGTTAAGCGCGTTTATGGCATTCATGGCCATTTCATTCGTCTCGTAGCGCACCCAAGCACTTCCCTTTGAACGTCCCAAGGGATCACGCATAATTTTTACCTCTAAAAGCTCCCCATATGGCTCAAATACGGGTCGTAACTGTTCTTCTGTGGTCATAGCGGGGACTTGCCCTACGAAAAGTTTGCTTCCAATATGAATGTTTGTCCTAGGATCTTTCGATACTGGAGTCGGGGAAAACTGTTGGTAAACATTGACAGGCTGACCAGCGCCACTATTGAACGTTTGATACTGCATCATCTGTGGATTTTGCTCTTGCGGGTTCGTCTGCAGACCATAACAACTGGGTGTGTAACCTGCACGCGGATATTGGTTGCTGCCGTTGCTGTTGCTTGAAAACGGCCCATTGATGACTGCTGCGTAGTTCATTGTTGTTGTTATTGTCTTCTCACCCTGTGTTATGTTTGTTAATGCTCTCTTGTATCTCTGGTTCTTTCTGCTTAAGCACAGACAAGTGTAACCTTCAGTTAAGGCCCTAAGTTTTCACTTTTCTGGCGAAAAAAATCTGGTAAGATCGTGCTTACTCAAGAGGTTATC
Organism: Trypanosoma rangeli; assembly: GCF_003719475.1. Taxonomy (NCBI): domain Eukaryota; phylum Euglenozoa; class Kinetoplastea; order Trypanosomatida; family Trypanosomatidae; genus Trypanosoma; species Trypanosoma rangeli. The sequence continues at coordinate 19,312 of NW_021705877.1, forward strand.
CGTATGGGCGTTTTCCTTCCCTCTGATTTTTTTTCTTCCTTTTTTTGTGCTTTTCCCTCGCTTCCTTTTTGGTTGGCGAATTATTTAGCTTGGGTTTTCACTCAACTATACAGCAACGAAAGTCATGAAAGAGATGCGTAATACACCTGACATTGGCGCAGGGTGGTGAATGGCCCAGGCACACAGCAAGAAAAAGAATGTCAACAAAAAGGACATAAAAACATGGTACAGACCTGCCCCCAGAAACATTGCCAGCAGTCGCCTTTACCGGCTGAGGGACTCCAGCAGAGAAAAATAACTCTCTCTCTCTCTCTCTCTCCCCACACACACGCACAAACATATATAAAAAAGCCCATACAACTGGTAATAGAGCAAAATGGGGCAAAAATACATTTATTAATGCAAAGATGCAAATACAGACAGCTTTTCAAAAAAAGCCCAAGAGAACAAAAAAAAAAAAAACGACACCCAAAAAAAAAAAAATCATCTCAGGACCGCATCAGAGTAGAACTGGCGTCTACCACAAAATTTCCAAACTACGGTAACCGTTTTTTTTTTCCGCTACATCTGCCTTCATAGCGCCATCGCATGTCATATTTGCTCAACTCCATGGTGCCGTATATTCTAGCAAACATTTCACATCTGGTTTCGTCCCACGGTTCATTGAAAATTTTGATCCTTGAGCAGCCAATGTTGAGTTTGATGCAATCACTACGGCGGCTCTGTGCATCACCTTCATCTCTTCCAGACACTCAAAAACTTCATCCACGAGCCTCATTTCTTTATCCTCCTTTCCACTAAAAATAAAAATAAAAAAAGCCATGTAGACTAATTCGCGTGAACGGCCCTCCCCCACAATGTGTGGTGGCCTTTGAAGGACACCGGGATCAGCTCTCAATCCAACTTTAGCCTCTTTCACACAAAATGAGGCCTTTTCAGTGGTATACCGACAGTCACAAGCCCTGATAATAGAGGTAGCTCCACCGACGCAATAACCATCAATTGCGCAGACAATAAGAAGATAACACCGAGCCAGTAAAGAATCACTCGACTGGAAGAATCAAATCTTGGCATGTTGCTGCTGAAACTGTATCGTCGGCATCCAAGTAGACCTTTTTTTTTCCACCCATAGCATAGAAACCCAAAATTCCTTGTTATAACTCTTGTAATTGTTTCAGGTCCAAACCGGCAGAAAAAGAACTTCCTTCTTTTGACGTTAAAATACCCACTTGTGCAACTCCATTGAGCTCACTTGAAAGGTAACGAGTGGCCCTCGATAAAGACAAATATGATGAATCTAACAGATTAAGTGGTTTATTTTTATTGTTCGCCGTTATTTCACAAATCTCCGTATATTTGTATACATACAATTCAAAGGGTGCGAAAGTCGCCGATGAAGCAGAATATCCGCAAAGACACAAACACCGACACGATATCAGTGTAAAAAGGCCCCCTACTTCAGTTCTTTCAAATATTTTCCCTGGTTTTACGTTATCTTTCCGTCTTTGGGTACTTCTTTTTGCCTTTTATTATTATTTACCCAATTAAAGAGAATAGTACCTATTCAAGAAGAAACACACAAAAAAAAAGATAAAAAAAACATATAATAATACGTTAAAATGACCCCCACATATATAGGCATAAAAGAAAACAAGTAAATACGATACAGAAACCATTCTAAACTGAAGCAAAAAAAAATCAAAACGCTAAAAAAAAAAGAACAGCAACAACAAGTATATACATAATCAGGGCTTCATTGTTCCTGTACATCGGACGTGACATTTGGTTTCAGCCAGAGCCTCAGAAGATTTAGTAATGAAGGAAAAAGTACAAAAGGAAACATCGCCGATTTCTCGCTTTGGATTGTATGACAATGAAAATATAGCTTGACCCCCCGATGGAACACTGACCTTCATGGGATCTAATTTCCACCCGTTTTCAAGGTACGATTCACTCCAACCAGTAACAGTACATTCAAAATGTGCACCTAGTTTGACACCACCAACTATTATGGTTCTTCTTTCTTCTGGAGCGCACAAAATTTGAATTGGATAAGCAGCATAGGAGCCTTCGACTGGAAACATGTCGGATTGCAGGCCCGTACACAACACAGAAGAATTTTCTGCCATTTGTGTTGTTTGCTCTGGAAAAGTAAAAAAAACTGATTTTTCAGACGCTCTTCCTTTAAGAAGAATTGTATGGTGATACACACCTGCATTCAGATGAAGACTGGCGCACAAGGATCCCACTACTCGAGGGCAAAAAATAAGTCTAGTAGTCACCTTACAATTAGCAGGAATTGAAAATTGATCCGATTCAATAATAAAAGAATGTGCCTCGGGCCACTTAAGTTCCTCGCCCTCAGGAGAAAAAAGCTTGGCGGTTACCTTAACAGGCAACGAAGTCAAATTATGCAGATACAATGATTGACAGTTTTCTTGTCCAGCAAGCACAGTATCAAACAAAAATTGATCAACAGACTGAGGTCGGTCCCCTGAAATATTACTCTCTCTAGTAATTAACAAATCTGCAGGTCGACAAACGCCAGATAAAAAAAGTGTAATGTCATTTGCAGTAGCAGATGTAATAGTGATAGTATCCCTAAAATTACCGTACTCTGTGGGAATAAATCTAATACCAATAGCACATTCCTCATTTTGAGATAGTTTCACGGGTGGTAATTTTACTATGTGAAATGGAGATAATGTATTAATGGGTCGTACCTGTAAATTAATAACACCTTTGCCAATGTATTGCAAACAACATGTTTTTTCACTCAGTTGTTTTAGCGGTACCTCACCAAACTCAATATCAAGACATGTACCACTCGAAGATACCCCAACAAGTGGTGGTTCTTCTATTATATTTTTCAAAGGCAAATTTTTTTTTGAAATACGCTTTGATGACTCCCTTTGAACCACCAACTTTGGCACAACGCGTGAAAGGCATCGTGCAACCAAGTTTGGTTTCACCACTGTACAATTAACTTGAAGCAAAATCAAAAACTTTTCTCGTTCTGTGTTGCCTTTACATTTCACAAAGAAAGTGGATGTTCTACACCATTCTTCACCTATTGAATTACTTTCCCAATCCATATAAAGTGCGTCTAATGAGACCAAATTTTGATCTACAGATCCTGCAACTTCATTTGAACATTCTCGTTCCTTACGCTTTTTCAATGAGCCCTTAACAATTGAACGAGAAACATTTTCTTCAATAGCTACAGGTACCGGATGAGGTTCTGGAGGCCTAAATATCACAACAATTGCAATCGTTTTCCCAGGAGAAATAACTCCTGATGAAGGAGATACTCTCAATGCATTGCTTGGTAAACTTAGACAAAAACTTTGGGGTGCAGAGCCAATGTTTTCTAACAATGTTGTACAGTTCATTTCTCCACCTAATGGACATGCCGGAAGGCTAAGACAAGGCCTCAAAAAACGCAAACTGTTTTTACGACCACATCCTGTAAGTTGCACACTACGAGAATCCCCATATTCATTAGTTATTTTTATTACCTGTGTGTAGTGTCCCAATGTAGGGGATATAACTCCAACTTTAAACTCAAACACCTCTTTTGGTAATAACGTTAAAGTTTGAAAAGGTTTTATATGTACATTTTCAGGAAGTTTCAAGAAACCCAAACGTTGCGGCAAATCTGAGATATTCCTTATTTTCAAGGGAAGAATAATTTCTTCTCTCATACCAGAAGTACCAAAATTCAATTTGTTTGTTTCTAAAGCAAATCCTCGTTCAGTTAGCTGAGCCTTCAGCGTAACTGAGATGGGTGATGCCTGCCCTGACACAGTCATTTTAATAACAGAAAAAACCGTGGGTGTCATGCCTCGAGAAGGTGTAAATAATATATAAAGATCAAATGTGTCATTCGCTTGAATACATGCAGTTTTTGGCGAAAACATCACCGAGGATGCTAATGTACTTGAAATTTCAGGAATCACAGTTACCGACACATTTGTGGCATTGGTTATCACTATTTTTTCACAATATGTGTTTTCGTAAAAACACCAATTGAAATCTATTTCCGATGCCGAAGAAATGTACACAGGAAGCGAGCCTCCAGAACCTTTGACGGAAACGCTCTTAATATGTGTTCTGCCGTCCGAATCATATCGAAGTTCAATTGTCTCATCCATTGTAATTTCTTCGTTTGGAGAAAATGCCACCTCTAGATGACACGCAGAAAACGGATTCACCAACAGCTGGTATGCCACAGGTGTAATACTCAAAACAGGAATATAGTTATCACTTTGAAGATCCTTGTGAAACACCTCAGTCCATTTTCTAAGAGATCCTGAAATAAAAACCTTGGCGGCAAGTGCCCCATCATTCCGCAAAGTTAATACCCGTGTGGATTTTTCACCAAAAATAACAACGCCAAAATCAAGACATTCTGGATCAACTGAAATGCAAGATCGTTTACGGTAAGCTTTTACAGGGACAAAGAAAAGACCGTCTTCCGTTCGAAAACCAATTGCTGTTTCCAAATCTTCATTTTCTCCAGGAGTAAATATCACCCTCACTTTCCATGACAGCCCTGTAGAGATTTTCGGTGGCAGAACATAGTCAGTGCGTAATACATCCCTATATTTCATAGATATTGGTAAAACCCGAAAGCTCACAGGACGATTTGTGCAGTTGGTTAGTGAAACCACCACTGTATATGTTGTACCGACAGTAATGTTTTCAAAATAAACACTTTTTGGAGTGCAAATAAAACCCAGAACTCCATCCTGCTGCGCTACTTCCTCAACGCCATGCAAACCCGAAACTGTTAATTTGGACTCCTCGTGGTAAACCTTTTTGGGCTTACAAATGGGCTCCTCAGCCACATCCACATTTCTGTAACGTTCATCACGTAGCGTTCCATCTTCATAGGCTAAAAAATCCATTGTCGAATCTATTTCCATAAATAAAGAAAAAAAAACGTGCATTTACAAAGCCCGAGATCGATCCAGATGAAAACGAAAAGATCAACATTAAGCTCAAAGCACCCAACCTATAAAATAACACACATAAAAGCCAACAACGAGGATGACATTCGATAAAGATTCTGCCGCGCATGTTCCTATCACCATTTCTATTGCTATTGTTATGTTTGTTCTCGCTTCCGGGCATTACTTGTGGGCCCAAACCCGGAGGAAGCCCCGCGCCTCTCCGCCCACATAGCGGCACCTTTCAAAAGGCAAAAAAAGCAATGGGGAGGCAGCAGTGTGATGGTCCCTGGGGCTTCTTGGCTTTCGGCTCTGGAGCCCGCACCGGATTTGACGGCGGATTGCCCCTCCCATTGCGGTTAATTTCATTTTCGACATATTCTATTTTAGGCGTTCCCAACCCGCCGGCATGCTTGTATATTACAGTTTTGTCTCTGCAGTTGCTTGGGGCCCCACCGTGTCGAGAGGGGTGTAGTACCAATAGTGGCGTTCGGGTGTTTGTGTGTGTGTGAATTTGTGGGCGCAGTCGGTGTTTTTGTACGCAGCAATGCGCAGACCGAAAAAAAGACACAGTATCACACTTTTGAATAATTTTCTCCCTTTGTACTATTTGAGGAAAATTTTTAACAGTTATTGCGAGCATTACATTTATTGTTACTTTCAGCCCGTGCTTGTTTATGCTTTCTTTTTTGTGCCTTTTGTCTTTTATCAGATAAAGCAGTAAGTAAGATGGCAGAAAATTTTCTTCTTTTTGGCCTCCCCTTTTTGCCACAATGCACTGACACTCTTCCATCTACTCAATTCAAATGCCTTGTGTCAGAAATGGGACCTTTGGGTCAAGCTCTCCGGCCGTTTGTGGTCCCTACGCTGAGGGTAGGAACTTTGGACTCTTTGATAGAGGCAAGTGATGAGCTCACCAAACTCGATCCACAACTTGAGAATACTGTGGAAAAATTAATTGCACTCATGGAGGAGACTTCTCAGAAGCCACGAAGCGTTGTCACTGCACTTCGCATTAATCAAACACAGGAAATGACACCAGCTACATACATTAAAAATTTTCTTTGGAGTTCAGCGCAATTTGATACGAGGGAAAAAATTCGTGTGCTGATAGAGAAACTTTCTCAAATTTCGACCTCAACAGAGGAGCGTATTCGTGTATTATTAACTGAGTATAATGATACACGGAATAAACTAACGGCTGTGACTCGAAAGGCCCAGGGAAATTTATCGGTGAAACCCATCAGGGAATTGGTTACCTCGTACAATCAGAAGTTTTCGTGCTATGTGGACACTGAAATGCTCGCGACATTATTTATTGTTGTACCTTTGGCTTCTCAAAAAGAGTGGCTTGAAACATATTGGTCTCTTAATGAATTTATTTGCCCGAAATCAAACCGTGTGATTGCAGAGGATAAGGAATGTGCTCTTAACAGCATTGTTGTTTTTCGAAAAGCGCTGGATGATGTCAGGATGGCCTGCCGGAGGAAGCGTTTTACTGTTCGAGACATCGATGGGGCTGATGATCTCACAGTAACAGAAATGAAGGAATTGAATCAAAAGGCTGAAAAGGAACGAAAAGCACTTTATACGGTGCTTTGGCAACAGTATTCTTTGTGCTATGTAGCATGGGTGCATGTAAAGGCACTTCGGGTGTTTGTTGAGAGCTTACTAAGGTATGGTTTACCTCCCCGATGCATATCAGTTGTACTACAAGTAGATAGGAAAAAAGAAACAGAAATACGAAAGAAGATATCACAACTCTATCCTAATTTAAACTCTCCCTTAGCGAATGAACCCACAATTGACACTGGAATGTTGCAGTATGAGTACCCGTATGTCTCTTTGAAAGTAACTAACTTTCAAAAATAATAGAATATGTTCAAGAGGGCTTGATGCATAGGGTATTGATTGTGATTTTTTTTTTAAAAATCATTTTATTACATCGTTTGAGTGCTTGTGGTTCTTATATCTGTATTTTTTTAACTTTATTGAAATTATTATTATTTAATGTCCTACTGTGTTTTCACCACTCCTGCCTTGTTTATTTATATATATATATATCTTTTTCCTTCTGATGAATAATTTTATCCGTATGTTTGTACGTATTTGTTATTTCCAGATTCAAAAGCAACGATACAAAGTAAGCAACCACAAAAAATATATATGAAAAAAAGCAAACACCAGCTAATGATTTGTGCTCTTACTGTTGTAGTTCTTGGACTCTTGGTTGCTGGCCAATCAGACGCATTTGAGATCGTTCCAGCTCGAGTGTCTCACCTAAAGGCGGATCATAACGTTTGGAAGCCATCAGGTGCTGTGATATTAAGAGGGGGTGTTGCTTGTGCTCGTGCGTATCAAGAATCCTGTCCACAATGTCCACAAGAATTAACGGCAGTTTGCACGTTTGATGGAGGTAATACATTTTCACTTCAACAAACACAGTATCCGTTTTGTGGAAATCGTGGAGTTGTTATAAATAACTCTCTTTTTTGTCCTGCAAGTTTGAAACAAGTTAATTCGAGTGTGTTGAATGTTAATCTCATTTCTTATGATTCGTTGGATTCTCTGGTGGAAACTCCGAATGTGGACAAGATGTGGACATTTCACTATTGGCCTGGTGAGGAAGTCACTGACATTAAGTTTAAAGGAAACACTTTGGCTTTCCCCGAAGAGCATCTTTATCTTATGAATGCGGTTGTGGTACGCGGAAATTATACTGTTGATCATGTGCTTTTCAATTCATCTGATGGCCAAATTTGGAAGGTTCAAAGCCGTATACCTCTGGATGTTGCTGACAAAACTGTTCTTTCTCAGACTGGACAACATCAAATTGCTGTGTCAGCTTATACCAAAGGCGAACATCGTATTGTTTATTCCTTTTATAAAGGAACACGATGGAGTACCACAAGGCACTTGAATACATCTTTTCCACCGGCAACCTTGTATGTTGGGAATGGTATTATGATTCAGACTGGTTTGTCAAACCACTCTGCTTCACTCGAGCTGGGTGGATTTGATGAGACCAATTTAAAGCGAAAGGTGTTTCGTCTCACTGAACTTTATGCAAATAAGACGGAACACAATCAACTTCCTCAGCCTTTTACAACTGAATGTACAGAGGAAGCATCCTGTTTGACATCTTCTCATGTTGCTCTTATGAGTTTGCAACCAGGCCATATAACTGCACTATTTGATTTTGTTTCAAATGAATTGCAGCGAAAAATAGTAGCTGCAGTATCCATGGTGGTGGACGATTCAGAAGAGAGGGAGGCGATTATTCTTGCGAAGAAGAAAGCCGAGGAGAATGCCAAGCTAATGGAGGAATTAAAAAGAAAGATTCAACACGAAAATAAAGAACGAAAAAGAAAAGAACGTGAAGAAAAAAGAAGGGAGGAAAAGAAAAGAAGAGATCGATTTCTGAAGGCGGATATGGTAAATATTGAGGTTGCAACGTCGAGAACGCGGGAAGACGGTGAGATGATTGTTGTTAGAGAAGTCGTGGAGGAAATGATTGATATAGAAAAGAATGTCTTTTTTTGGTAGCTTTGCAACGGGTCCTCTTCATATTCTCTTTGCCCAATGATTCATACGAGTTTGTTTGTTTTTGCTTTGTTTGGGTTTACTTGCATCATTACAGTTTCCTCACCTCTTCTAAAAGAGAATTATCACTGATCACAAAGTTAATGTGGAGTATTATTACCTATTTATAGGAAGTGCAATTTTATTATGCAACTGTTTTGTTTTCTTATTCTTTTATTCATGTTTCTCTCTTGGACAGTAAAAGTGGCAATAATAATAACTGGCAGCAACATCAAATGAAAGATTTAGTAATTCCGTACCCTGAAAAGTCTGCGAAAGGTGCTCATCTTGCTTTGAAAAGTTTATTTGCTCGTACTACATTCTTTGCGTTGCGTAACGCTTTTGTTGCTGCTGGTGTAAGGATTTTAATAGGCATAGTTAAGCGTATTGGGAAAGGAGAATTACGATGGATCGTGTTAAAACCCGTTCTAAAAGAGATTTTTTCTCTTGATCCGCTGAAATGGGGGTTTATTTTTGGTAGTCTTGTTTGCTTTTCCCTTTTAAAGGAAATTATTCGCAAGCTTGGTTGTTTGTGCCGTGTACCGGAGAAAGTTGCTTCTGCGCTCGCAGCTTCTATCTGTTCTTTGCCTGTACTTGTGCTAAATAAGGAGACCAGAACCGATTTATGTCTTTATGTCCTAGTACGAGCGCTACACAGTTTTGCCGTGGGACATATTTTACCCCTTTTACCAAGGCCTTTACGGGAATTTCAATACTATGACATTGTTGTCATGTGCCTAAGTGCATCTCAAATTCTTTATGGTGTTGTTTTTGCTCCCTTTTCTTTGCCTTCATCATATCAGAGATTTCTGTCGAAGGCCTCCATGTTAGATAACCGCTTGGTTCGAGGTCATGCAGGTCTTGCGAGGTATCAGTTAACCCCTGAATTGGTGGAATTGTGTATGGAAAGGGGTATTAAGGTTCCTCAAAGTGCAAGGGAACATTTCAGCATCGGTTGCTTACTTACTCATCCAGGAATGACATGCAATACGTTTTTTCTTCGTTTTATTGGGAGAAACATGATTCAGGTGGGGCTTCCGCTTTATACTCCTCTAACACTAGGTAAACTTATTCTGTACCAGCGGAAAAAATTGAGGAATCAACCTTTTGAGCTATTACAAAACTCAGTTCGTTCAGTACTTTCGAGCGCACTTTTTTTGGCTCTTTATGCAGCAAGCTCTGTGCGTTTTGCGTGTTTTTTTGCTCAAGGTAATATTCGTGGTGGCTTTTTTTTTGCCATTTTTTGTTCAATGGCAGGCATCGCGACCTTGCTTGAACCCAAAGGAAGAAGGATGGACTTGTCTTTGTACTGCTTCATGTATGCTCTTCGATCTTTTTTTATGACACAGTATCGTTTGGGATGGATACCATATCCAAGACATAAAGGAATTTGTTTGCTTTATGTGACTTCTCTTGGGTTTCTTACATATCAGTTTGATCAAGAACCGGATAAACTTAACCCTCGACTGTATGGTTATTTATCAAAATTATTTCCAGTCATGCAATTAGAGCGAGGTATGAAGGAAAAGACTTGTGGTAGTGTAGATAGCATGGGAATGTTGGATGAACAGTAGCGGAAATGTAGTATATATTTAGGTGTGTTTTTGTATCATCCTATGCTTTTATGCACTGTCTGTGTGTGTAAGTTTGTTTGTGTTTGATGGTTTGACTGTTAATTCTTATATATATATATATATATATATATTATTGCGGTGCCTTATTAAAACAACCTAACCATATAAATATATTAGAGGTATTGATTTTGTGGTGCTATATATTAAGAATACAGGCAAAAGTAAAACATCCAAAAGTATGACTGAACCGGCCACAGAGAAACTCATTCGTGAGCGATTGGAGAGATCCGGGGAATTAGGAAAGATGAGGGCTATGGTTGTAGATGCCGCTCTTAGGTCTATTTCACAAGATTCTACGATGATGGCAAAGCTGTTTGCTCCAACCTCCACATTGAAAGCAGCAAGAGAGGAGAGCGGAGGCAAACAGGCGCTGGCTATTGTGATAGATTACCTGGAGTATCTGGGTTTGAATTACACCTTGAATGTACTCAAACAAGAGGCGAGTTTGACAGAAAATGCATTGGAACAAAAAGACGTTGTTTTGCGTGCACTGAACTTGCCTGATACGAATAGTCCGATTCTGACTACGCTTATTCAGGTGGTAGGCACTGAGGATAGTGACGCCAAACGAAGGGTTAAAGGAACAGTTGTGGATTCTACAGATTCTCTCCTACCATCTTCAAAGATTACCGTGGTACCAAAGAAGGTAGAGGGTGGTGAGGACACCACATACTTTATATCTAAGTGGACAGGTCAAACTTTTTATCGCTGCAGAGGCCAGGTAAGCGGACAACAGGTTCAATTGGAATATCTTACGGATTGCACCACATACATCTTGGATCCACTGGATAGTATTACTGTGGATGATTGTGAGGGTGGTGAACTTATTGTCGCTGCCTGTGAAGGTAGTGTGTTTCTGCGCAATTGCAAGAACATGACTGTGTATGTGGGTTGTAAACAATTACGTGCACGTGATTGTGAGCATATTGTGCTTCATTTATTTGCATCAACAGATCCAGTTATAGAGTCAAGCCATCATATGACATTCAAACCCTTTAACTTGCGCTTACCGGAACTAAAGAGTTGCTTTAAATCAGCTCACTTAGATCCCAAATTGAATCGTTTTATGCATGTGTATGACTTTACCGAAGATGACACTAAACTAAAAAGGCCCCATTTTACTGTTCTCTACCCGAATCATGGACTTCACATGGTCGATCGTTGCAAGGAAAAGGGCAAACCTGAGTGCCCACCAGAAATTGAGGACCTTCTTGAGGGTCGAATAGCCCCTGCTTCCAGTTCAGAATCTGGGCGAAACAAGAGTTATGACATTAAAACAGGTGCTCAGAAGTGGACAGAGGCGTCCCTAGATTTAAGCGATGCGGAGCAGCAGGAGGAGGAGGTTGCCTCCGACGAAGTAAGGAAGCCAGCCGCAAGCTCGCAACTGCCTGTACAGGGAAGAGTTCCGCTAGCAGTTCAGGCAACGAAGCCAACAGTTCCTATTCAGGCAGCCCCTGTAGCGGAGGCGGTGCGTGGGGTGTTGGATGAATCATATTCTTCGTTTGATGATGACGATGACGATGACGACAACGCTGATGATGACGCGCTTGATGTGGATGAGGATAGCGATGACTTTTAGCCTCTCGCCTGCCTTGGTAGCATGATGTGTATGTGTGAGGGAGAGGTTAAGCGATGACTTTGAGTGAATGAATTCGGCGCTCGTTTTCCGATTTGAAAGGCAATCAGGGCTGCATGGAGCGCTCCAACCTTCTTTCCTCTCACCGACCTTCGTCCAACCGAATCGTCCTCTTCTTGGGCCATCGATTCCAATGCGAGCTGTAGTGCGAGTTTTTATATGGAGATATACATTATTATTATTATTATTTTTTTTTGATAGAAATCCAAAATGGCTCCTTTGGCCTCAGTGTTGTGATTGCGTCGATGTGGAGTGAGAGCGGTGCGACTTGGCACGTTGCGGTAGGGGATAGAAAGAAAAAACGGCTTTGCAACAAGTGAAAGCGTATATAAACAGGTCTTGCTCGAACACTAACATCAACGGTGTATTGCAACAACAAAAACTAAGGAAACAAATGGATAGCCTAGCACCAGCTATGTGCGTACGGCTCTAGCATGCGGAATGGACTTCCACGCGACCGCTTGTGTTGCTTTGAATATTAATACATACGAAAAAAAAAGGAATCCAGAAGAACAAAAAAAGACTCATTGGCACACGGCGTACGGGTGATTCCTTGCAAGTTTTCTTCGGCCTCTTTTTTTTTTAATTAGCTTTTATGTTTGGGGGGTTGAGTACCTCCATTTCAAAACTCCCAGGCGTCTTTTTCGGCAACCATGCATGTGGCTTTTTCCCAGTTCTTAGCTTAAGGCTTTTTTTTCTGTGTTTCCTTTCTCGCGCAATTTGTAACTCCTCACCCCCACAATAAACAAAGAAGCATTGAAGAGGGCGACGGGGGCTGTGTGCCACAATAGCAAGAGAATTACATTTTTTTGCCTTCGAAAGAGAAGACATGCCGTATGGAACCATCGTCGCCGGAGACATATTTGGAAAACGTCGGTGGCAACTGTGTAATTGTCACCACGTTGAAGTCGTGTAATGCTGCCTCTCAAAATCCGCAGCAATTTCCCTGTTTTTCCCAAGCGGAGGCGAGGCCCCTCTTTAACTCCAACAATCGCTGTCCCCCGCCACTTCCCCCGGCTTCAGGGCTCAACTCTTCCGTTAACCTTGACGAGGCAGCTTCTGGTGCATTCAAGAAGGCGGATCTCGTTTCTTCCTGCCCTATGATGTCGCACGAAAATGCTCTTCCAGACACACGACATAACGAGAATCACTGGAAAAGCTCGAGTGAGGTGGTCTCTCCGGGTTTACAGGCACTGGCACCCATGGATGCAACTCTGGTTCCTTCCTTCTGGGCAGTGAAACGGACTCCTCACCTAGGCCCACTTGTTATAGTAAAACGACCGCAACGAACAGACGTCGCGGAACGGGTTGCTTCACTCAGTGAGGTTGAAAAGATGTCGCATCAAAGCGAGGTGGAAAGCTTGCGCATTCAACTGGAGAGATCGAATGAGAGAGTGGAGGCGGTTAAGTCCAAAGCGGAGCAAAATTTTCTTGAGCGAGTCCGACAGGTTGAGGAAACACATCGCGAGGAAGAACGCTGTCGTCGGCAGCAGTTTCAAGAGGCCCTATCAGGCCTTCGTGCGGAGAATGAGGAACTGATGCGGCGTGTAAAGTCTATGGAGGACAATGCAGGTTGCACTGCGGTTCGAGAGCGGGAAAAAATGCAGAGTGAGTGGAGCAGTCGTTTTTTGGAGAACGAAGATCAATGGAAGCAACGGCTTAGCGTCGCACAGAAGCAGTGGGGGGATTGCGTAGATGAGCAGGTTCGGGAAAAGCACGAAGCCCTGCGACAGGTGCAGGAACTTGCGCATGTGGTAACGGAACTTGAGATAGCCCTGCAGCGGGTAACTCGTGAGAAGTGTTGGGCGGAACAGCAGTATGACACGCTTCTGTCTAGTCAGCATCAGGGAAACAGCCCGAGTGTGTGCGTTAAGGGCGAAAAAAAAGATGCAGGAGTGCAGCATGCTCACGAGGGGGAGGTGTCGGCACTGCGTCGTGCGTTGAAAGAGGCTGAGGGGCGTGAGGCAGCACTAATGGTGCAGTTGGAGGCATGCGGGAAGGAGGCAGCTGTGCAAGAGGACAAATTCGAAAGACGTCTGTATCAGGTGCGCGAGGAGCTCGAAAATGAGAGGCGACGAGGATCTGATATTGTGAAACTGTATAGTGGTCAGGTAGAGTCACTGCATCAACAGCTTAACGATGCCTTGCGGCGAAGCAAACAGTTGACGAAGGAACTGATGAGGTTTCAGGAATGATGGGGCGCGAAGAAAACAAAAGCAAAGGTAAAGTTCTTCACCCCTACGGCCCAGACAATATGTGTACTTTGTAACTTGCATTTGTTGTATCATTTATACCGTAATGAACCTATGCCGAACCGTTTTTTTTTTTAGTCTGTTTTGCCAGTGATAACGTGTTTCCTTTTTTGTTTTGTTATTACATTTTTGCTGCTCTTTTCTTGTCCTTATTGTTGGTTTCTCTATCATATTTTTGCACACGTGGCTATAATGGAGACCACACAGCAAAACTTATTTGATAAATTGTCTTCCCAAAACAAAACAAAGAGCGCAAAGCAAACAAAATAATAATACATCTATAGGATAATCATTATTGAACGTGGGGATGTTTTGTAGCACCACAGCAGCAAGGACTGGAGGCCCCAAGCTAAATCCTTTTCTGAAGCATCTTGGAATACTGGCAGCCGATGGCGGAGAGGCAAATTACTTCAAATTGCATGAAATTGATTCCAGGTATGAAACTCTTCCCTTTTCCATTCGTGTGCTTCTTGAGTCTGCCGTCCGTAACTGTGATGAGTTTGACATTACTTCCAAAACGGTGGAGAACATCCTTGACTGGAGCGAAACCAGTCACAAGAACATTGAAATTCCCTTCAAACCAGCTCGTGTTGTGTTACAGGATTTTACTGGTGTTCCATGCGTAGTGGACTTGGCCGCCATGCGTGACGCAACAGAACGGTTAGGTGGCGATATAAATAAAATTAATCCCCAAATTCCTGTGGAACTTGTTGTGGACCACTCGGTTCAGGTGGACAAGGCTGGTGCCGCCGACGCGGTGAAGATAAACCAAGACATCGAGATGCATCGTAATCGTGAGCGCTTTGAGTTTCTCAAATGGGGTTCAAAGGCCTTTGACAACCTCTTGATTGTTCCTCCCGGATCTGGTATTGTTCATCAGGTTAATCTCGAGTACCTTGCCCGTGTGGTGTTTAACAACAAGGGTTTGCTCTACCCAGACTCTGTTGTCGGCACAGATTCGCACACCACGATGATTAATGGCGTTGGTGTCATTGGGTGGGGTGTTGGCGGCATCGAGGCAGAAGCCGGCATGTTGGGTCAATCGCTCTCTATGGTGCTGCCGCAGGTTGTAGGGTACCGTTTTACTGGAAAATTGTCCGAGGGATGCACAGCGACCGATCTTGTGCTAACCGTGGTGAAGAACCTTCGCAAGTTGGGTGTGGTTGGTAAATTTGTGGAGTTCTACGGACCTGGTGTCGACAGTCTTTCCTTGCCTGACCGCGCAACGCTGGCAAACATGGCCCCGGAGTACGGTGCTACCACTGGATTCTTCCCAATTGACGGAGAAACGATTAGTTATCTACGATGCACGAGTCGCAGTGTTGAACACTTGGATCGCATTGAGGCGTACGCCAAGGCTGTCAAAATGTTCCGTACAGGTGAGGAAAAGATTAAGTATTCGCAGAACCTTGAACTGGATCTTTCTACGGTGGAACCGAGCCTCGCTGGTCCTAAGCGCCCACACGATCATGTGCCACTAAAGCATATGAAGGAGGACTTTAATGCGTGCCTACAGGCTAAGACGGGGTTTAAAGGATTTGGTGTTCCCGCAAGCGAGTTGACGAAGAGAAAGAAGTACAACGTGAAGGAGAAGGGTGCAGAGATGCATCATGGGAGCGTCGTGCTCGCAGCCATCACCTCATGCACTAATACATCCAACCCCAATGTTCTCATTGCTGCTGGATTGGTGGCAAAGAAGGCTCTTGAAAAGGGACTGCAGGTACCTCCAGGAATCAAAACATCATTGTCCCCTGGTTCGCATGTTGTGACAAGGTATCTTGAAGCCTCGGGCCTACAGAGCTCGTTGGATGCCCTGGGTTTTAACACGACTGGGTACGGTTGCATGACATGTATTGGCAACTCTGGGGAAATTGACGCGGAGATGTCCAAATGTATCACCGACAACAATTTTGTGGCGGCAGCCGTATTGTCGGGCAACCGCAACTTTGAGGCCCGCATCCACCCATTGACAGCCGCAACCTACCTGGCCTCACCACCTCTTGTTGTGGCTTACGCTTTGGCAGGGCGCGTCGATATTGATTTTGAAAAGGAGCCTATTGCAAACGGCGTGTTCCTGCGGGATATTTGGCCCAAAAACGAAGAGGTGCAAGATCTCTTGAGTCGCTACGTTACACCGGAGCTGTTTAAGGCGGTCTATGCGCATATTACGACTCTCAATGACGAATGGAATGCGCTTGAGGTGAAGGAAGGTAAACTATATGATTGGAACCCCAATTCGACATACATTCACTGCCCGCCTTACTTCGAAAATATGACCATGGAAATTACACCAAACACAGTCATTAAGGACGCGGCATGCTTGGCGCTCTTTGGTGACTCCATTACAACGGATCATATTTCTCCTGCGGGCAACATTGCCAAGGATTCTCCGGCTGCTAAATTTCTCCAGAATAGTGGAGTGGAGAGGAAGGACTTCAACACATACGGTGCACGTCGCGGTAATGACCTTGTGATGTTACGAGGAACATTTGCAAACACACGACTTGGGAATCGGATTATTGGTGAAGGCCAGACCGGACCTTTTACTATTCATTTCCCAACAAACGAGAAAATGTACATTGTTGATGCAGCTATGAGGTATCAAGCCGAAAACATTCCTCTTATTATTCTTGCTGGAAAGGAGTACGGTAGTGGTTCATCGCGGGATTGGGCAGCCAAGGGTCCTTTTTTGCAGGGTGTCAAGGTTGTCATCGCAGAGAGTTTTGAGCGTATCCACCGTTCTAATCTTGTTGGTATGGGCATTGTGCCGCTCCAGTTTAAACAGGGTGAGAATGTGCAGTCTCTTGGTCTGACAGGTAAAGAAAGATACTCTTTTGACTTTTCTGCCGGCTTGTGCCCTGGCCAAGAAGTGACTGTGCGTAAGGATGATGGCTCCTCGTTCAATGCCATACTGCGTATTGATACCGAGATGGAGGTGAAGTATATGGAGAGCGGTGGTATTCTTCAATACGTTCTCCGCGAAAAAATTCGTGGTGCTTTGTAACTGAGGAAAGCGGGGATAAAACGAAACAAAGCAGAGAAAAAAAACAGGTACAAAAAGAAAGTTTATTATACTCTACCGGCCCTGGTTGTTTATATGCGAGATATACTACAAAACCGTGTGAACAATTGCACTTCTGTGTGCTTCTATTTATAGTAGTAGCAATGCATATTGCGCCTTTTGATGGCGACAATATGAATGGTTATGAAAAGAAGAAAACGAATAGCTTCAGTGCTTGTACCTCGACTTTTTTTCTTCCAGATGTTTCTTCGTGGATAATAGTGTGTTGTGGTGACTATTATTTTTTTAAAAAAAAACACTTTTTCGTTTTTTTTTTTGTTTGTCGAGCGACCGCGTTGGAAGGCAGCACGGGGAGTTCTTTGGTTCCGTTCTCCCTCCCCGACCCACCACTACTGCTAGTACCGGCCCAGATGAGATGGGTGCGGCGGCTGAGAGGAATTCCAAAAGACTGCCCCTTTGTGGCTTTTCAGCGGGAGCTTTGTGGTCATAAGGAGTCTTGATGAATTCGTTTGTTTTGAAGATGCGCAGATGATAGGTAAATGAATTCCAACGGGACAATAATAAGAGGAAATACGTTGAAGCAAGTTGTTTGTCCTCGTTTATGTTTTCCTCCTTATGCAGGAAGAGGGGACACCTCAACCTGGCGCGTATTCTGCTGTTTTTTTTTGTTTTTAAAGAACCAGACGGACTTCTCCCAGTAACAAAAAAAATGAAAACAAATTTAATGTTTTGGGTATAGGAAGAAATCGAATTAGCAGCGAACAAGGGAGGTGTAAGGGGGGCACTGACTGATAT
The DNA here is from genome assembly GCF_003719475.1 of Trypanosoma rangeli. NCBI lineage: Eukaryota > Euglenozoa > Kinetoplastea > Trypanosomatida > Trypanosomatidae > Trypanosoma > Trypanosoma rangeli. The sequence goes on from NW_021705877.1 coordinate 37,185, forward strand.
AAGGGTGGGAGGGAACGATGGAAGAAAGCATCATAGTATAAATGTCAAAAATACGTATGTGCATCATGCGTGAGGAATGAGGGAAAAAAGGAGCCGACTGAGGAGGTAGAGAATAATAAATAAATGTGAACGAATGGGCAATTAAGAGGTGTGTGCGTGGAGAGGAGGGCAGCTTACATTTTTCAGAGCTTACTAGGTGCCACAAGGAGGGAAGATGCAGCAAGTCACACGGAAGTTGGACAGTGCGGCTCTGTTTTTTTTTTTTGCTTTTGTTTTTTTGTGTGTGTACGTGGGATTCCCCCAGTATCACTCGAGGCGTTTTTCCAGCCACCGCGCCACCTCGGCATTGCATACGTGCTTGAGGGTATTACTTAGTTTCTTCGTTTTTTTATTTTTTCTTGCTCACCCTCACGGTTTTTTGTGTTCTGTTGAGTGCAAATTCCTCTTCCCGTCTCCGCTTGTCTCCTCCTCCTCATTCATATCCGTAAAACAGTGCGCAAAAAAAAAAAAACTTAATTTTTTCTTTATGCCGGGATGCATCTGACACTGATGAGAGAGGTGGGACTTTGATGAAGCCCTCTGTTTTATTTTGTGCCCTTCCAAATCTTTGTGTTTCAGTTTTGTAACCATCGGGGTCCCGTGTATTCTTTGGTGAGACAAGCAGGAAAGTAGCTGTTTGTCGCCTAGAACACCACTCCAGGCAACTCAAAACTGTTGCCACTGTAAACGGCGTTACTGACTCAATGGTCGACAGCGGCTGACGGCAAACCGATAGACAATGACAGGACCTTGTTCCATGCAATTGATTCTCTTTTTTTTTTTCTCATTCTCTCTCTCTCTCTCTCCGTATGAGTGCCCATCTGTCACGATTAGTAGTGATGCCCTTTTTGTCGTTGCTGCACGGAGATGATATTCTCATCTCTGTGACATTTGGATCCATGCTTCTGTCTCCAGGCAGCGTAGTATTTGCTGTAGATCTTTGAACTTCCTAGCGTCACCTTCCAAAAGCAATAGATGCTTTTGTTCCATTGAACACATGAATTGCAGATGCTTGAGGTTGCCGTCATATTTTTTTTTGTCTTACTGTGTAGAAGTTGCCGGACTGTGCATAGTGGCAGTTGGAATATGACTTTCTCATGCGAGTTGGATCCGTGGAGGTCGCGCGTGGCGATGGGCAGCTGGGGCAAGCGGCCTGACGGCTTGACAAGCCGTACCGAAGTTTGAGAGGGTCTGCGTACTATCCCGTTTGAATGCTTTATTGTTGACGGTGTTTCCATCCTCTTCACGTTTTTTTTTTTTTTGGTGACTTGGCTTCTCTTTGATGCGCAGGAGGACTGCCAGGCAAGCACACAGTTTCGTGGCTGTGTCACCTCGACGAGAAGACTTACTCTTTTTTTAGTTGTTCTAGTTTTTTTTTTTTTCTGGGCGAGAGATTCTGCCTTTTTGCTTCATCTGCCCGTTGGAAGGAAATAACGGGAGGCAGTTGTGTACTTAAAAAAAAATATTTCCCCTGTATGCATAGACAATGCCGCTGCTTACCCTGGAACAGGTGCTGGCACGCTCTATGCGACTGCCACGCAAGCACATGAAGCCGACTGCTGTCCCTATTGCGAACACCCAGGCACTGGGTACATCTATTTCGTCTGAAACGTCATTGGGGCGTAATGATAAAAGTGTCGCTAAGTTATTTAGTCTTATTGAGAAGGATGAAGAGACTATGACAGCTGGACGACCTTCGATTCATCAGTCGCATAACCTCATTCGAAATAGTCAGGACTTACTTACGTACCTGAACACTGCAAAGCGTATGCGCGCATGGGAAGACGCCCTGCTTGCCTTTGCGGAGGCCACTAAAATGCTACTGATCAAGCAAACGGAGGGCCGCAATGGGGTTTCACTTATTCTACGAGAGGGAGCTGACAGAGGCGTAGAGGGTGGTGAGGGTGTCACGGCCAACGTCGCGCATTTAGCTGTGCTCCTTCACACCTGTGCAGAAGCAAAACAATGGGATTTGGTTCAACAAATCGGGGAGATATTTAGGAAACAATCACCCCAAACATTGATAGATGCGGTTTCGCTCTTGGCGAATACGAAAAAGGAGGATGTAAGCGAAGGGTTCCACGGCCGGGAGCTCGCACTTCATTTTCTGCAGACACGGATACCACCGGGGGAACAGCCTGTTGAAGCATATAATGTGTGCGTGGCGGCCTGTGAGGCGACACTGGATTGGGAGGGGGCATTGACTATTGTGCGTTTTATGGGGCCGAACGTTTTTCAAAATATTGGTTCTACTGTTGTATCAAGTGAGAAAGCAGTTGACGTGACATCTGTAGGCTCGACGCCGGAGGAGGTTCCCTCTTCTGTACATGCTGAGTTGAAGGAGGAGAGTGCCCTTTCAACTTTTCACCCACCAACACCAGACGTGGTCACGTATGCAACGTTGATATCTGTCTTGGAGCAGAGTGGCAAAGATGCGTTGGCAAGCGAAATACTTCAGCGGCTGCCTCCATTAGAGAAGGAAGAAATCACTGCGACATATGCTGCCTTGATACATGTGTGGGCTGAGCAAAAATATCGCCATCATCGCCGTCGGTTTTAAATTTATTTTACTTATATATATATATGCACGTCTGCCTCCGTGTGGTGTACCTTTCTTTTATTTAATGTATGCTCTTTCTTTGAAGGGTACGTGGTGGTTGCAGCGAAAAAGCCTTTTACTTGTTTTGTTGTTTGGGTGTGATGATGTCAGTTTTTGCTGTTATCTCCTCTTGCGCTAATGAATTTTCTTTTTTACTTGGGTGTGCGGGGGATGACCATCCACTGCGGGCGAGGCTTTCTCTATTAGTATCATTGTTAGTAAGGGACGTTTTTAGACAATTTACGTGAAAATTATGTCAGTACCGACGATGAACTGGATTCAGAGGAACCTTGGTATTGATTTCACTGGGGAGTGGGCAAAGCAGTTGTCGCTCAATGTTGGGGGCATCATATTTCTGACGCACCGAGCCACTTTTAGGCCTTTCACTGAACACCCTGTTTTTGGGCCGATAGTCAATGGCACGGGGAAACTTACCGAGGACGGCTCTTTTCTCATTGATCGTGATGGGACAACTTTTCGCCACGTTCTCAACTTTCTTCGCACCGGTGCTTTGCTGCTGCCTGAGTCGTTTGATGAGTGGGAGCTGCTACTCAACGATGCACGTTTCTTCCAGTTACCGGAGATGGAGGAGGCCATCCTGGGGAGATTTGAATATCAGCGGTCGGTTTTTTGCCGCACACTACCACAAGCCATCTTTGTGCATTGGTCAGTGGACAGTCAGTCCAAGAAGGGGGTGGTGATTGTGCCGCAAGTCCCAGCTTTAGTGGTCTCCGAGGATGGATCGGAGGTCCACTATCAGGGGGAATTGTTGCAGAGCCTCGACGAGTTGGTTACCACCTTGCTCTCAGCATACGGGTATGTTATTCAGCATTGGAAGGAACAAGAGGGCAAGGTGTTTCTGAGCCTTGACTCCTCGTGAGGCGACCCCACCTCATTTTTTTTTTTGTTGTCGTTGTGTTGTATTGTTGGTCCTGCCGCTATCCACACATCAATCATTGAAACCAGGGGCCCGCTTCGCTTTTTTTTTTTCTTTGTCGTTCTCTCTCTTTCTTTCTCTCTGCCTGCGTGTGTATGTTTTTGTGTACTGTTGCCTGCCGTACAACTTCTTCAAGTAGAGCAACACGCGGGTAGACTGTACTTATATGCGTTTGAGTGCTTTGGCCTGCAAATGTGTGAGGTGTTGAGAGATACTGCAGATGTCGCTCGACGTCGTCTGTCTTTGCCCCCCTTCCCCAACAGACACACACACACGTCGGGAAGCATAGTGAACCTCGCCCTATTTTTCTTTTTGGCACTCTTGGCGACAGGACGGAGAAAAGGGGTTGGAGCGGGGCGTTACGCACGCACCCATAGTTTTTTTCCTGTGTGTGGAAGTGGCATACCACGAAACTTTACGTCCAACTTATCATGATTTTCTTTTATTCCACCATTTTTTTTCTGACATGCGCCGCTGTAACAAACAAGCGTGGAGTAAAACACACAAGGGTGGGGTGCCGGTAGAGATGTTGCAGCGCACTCTGCTGGACTTTGTGCATAAAAAGGACCCTAACGCACTGCAAGAGGTTATTGACGTGGATGCGACATCGGATGAAGCGCTGGCATCTGTGTCACGGAAGCGGCGAATGGATCAAGCGCAGGAGCTGGCCGCAGTTTGCAGCAAAACAAGGACAGAAAATAACGATGGCGTTTGTCGCGGCGATGGCCTTTGCTCTCTTATCATAGATCCCGGCTGGCGTGTTTTTTTGCAACCCCTCACATCAGCCGATAGTTTCCGCAACATAGATCAGTTCATAGAAGGGGAGAGGGCAAAGGGTAAGGTCATTTTCCCTTCGCGCGAGCTAATTTTTTCTGCCTTCAACAGCACACCACTGGACAAGCTTAAGGTGGTATTACTAGGGCAAGACCCATATCACAACCTTAATCAAGCGCATGGGTTGTGCTTTTCGGTACTCCCCGGTGTTCGCCCACCGCCGAGTTTGCTGAACATGTTCAAGGAACTTACCACAGATATACCTGGATTTAAGGCACCTCCACACGGCTACCTGCAACGCTGGGCAGAGCAAGGCGTGTTAATGCTCAACGCGACGCTCACTGTAGAGGCACACAAGGCGAACTCTCATGCAAGGTGTGGTTGGCAGGCCTTCACCGATGGCGTTATTCGTTTGCTTTCCGAGAAGCACAACCGATCAATTGTGTTTCTCCTTTGGGGTGGTTTTGCACGGAAAAAGATTGCATTGATTGACCGGAAGCGGCATCTTGTTATTGAAAACGCCCATCCGTCTCCGCTTAGTGCAGCGAAATGGTGGGGTTGTCGACCCTTTTCGAAGTGCAATGCAGCCCTGGCGCAGCTGGGGCATTCCCCCATCGACTGGAACCTTCCCATGGTGGTGGACAGGCGGGTTTAGTGGAGAGGAGACGGGGCAAATGAACATGCAGGAGATTCTGTGTCTTGTTTATTGTTATGGCGCCTTTGTTGTTATTATTGTTGTTTGTCGTTTTTTTTTTTTTTCGGAGCCTCCGTTTTTTTTCTTTTTTTTTTTGTCAACCGTCATTTGTGGGGTCGCGCCGCCAACCAGCAGGAACGAGGCAGAGGAGGAAGGCGCTCTTTGCTTTTTTACTCTCCACACCGGAGCCACGGAACAAAGGAAAAGAAGAAACAACAACAGCAACTACTACGGGCCGGCGGTAAACACGAGGGCCTGGATAGGTGTGCTTCTGTCATGAAATCAACTGTCCGGGCCGCGGCGGAGTACCCTGTCGTGGATGACGGGCTGATGCAGAAGAAAATAGAATTGAATAACATCCTGCCTCCAAAAATTGAGGACGTTGACTTTGACACCTTTCAGCGCACAGTGCAGCTGCAACAAGAGCAGGGCATGCCGCCCCCGCCGCGCCCCATCCTCAAGCGAATTCCGGAATCCACTGATGACTTTTTGCGCAATTTCTTTTTGCGAAACGGTATGTACCGCACCATGGAGGCATTTGAGATTGAGTGGTACGAAAAGTACGGCTCAAAGCCACTCTCGGACGCTCCAGTGTTTGCGGACAACTATCTTGAGACGGCGGCGTTGCAGGACCGCATTGATATATTGGAGCATCAGCTTCGTCAGCACGCTGAGTTGACGGCAAAAACGACAAAACTATTTTTACAGGCAAAAAAGGAGCGGGACTATCATCGTGCCAACCACAATCGTGTGGTGCAGGAGAAGAACAGGGTTTCGAAGCTTCTTCGTCAGGCACAGAATCATGCGGAGGATGTTAACCCAACACTAAATGAGCTTCGTCAGAAGTGTGAAACTTTACACAAAGGAAAAGTATTGCTTTCTATAGAGAGGGACAAGCTGGATGCTAAGGTTTCCAGGCTTGAGAAACAGTTGGAAAACATGGAATTGCGGCTGAAATCGGACGAGGAACAGGGTGGAGAAGGTCGCTCCAAATCAACAGAGGCCGTATCTAAACTAAAGGAGGGACCTTCTGCCAAAGCCACGGATGCAAAGTCACATGCAAGGAAACCTGGTTCTCAAGCTGCTCGTGGGACAGACAGTGTGTCAGATGGATTTCGCTGGCCTGCCGATGAGCGACCAGGCCCTAACCGTGCAGACAACACCTGTTCCGTTTTAAGTGACCCATTTACATGGGTTTGTCAATCAATGTTTAAAGCGCATTCCATGCCTGTGACACAAGTTTCCATGCACCCTGAGAAGCCCGCGGTTGCCAGCTCCAGTGATGATGGTACCTGGCGGCTCTCTACGTTACCACAAGGTGAAGTTGTGATGTCTGGTGATGGCCACAAGAGTTGGATCTCATCTGTGGCGATGCATCCAACTGGGACCATGGTGGCCACTGCATCCGGCGACAAGACCGTGAAATTGTGGGACTTTGCCACGAACAGTTGCAGGTTGACGCTTAAAGGTCACTGTGACAGTGTATGGTGTTTAGATTTTCAGGAAACTGGTCTTCTTTTGGCCAGTGGGGCACTTGACCAAACGGCCCGCATTTGGGATGCCACAACAGGTAAATGTCGTCAAACACTGCGGGGGCACGTGGACACCGTGAATGCAGTGGTGTGGAAGCCATTTACCAATACTCTTTGTACAGGTAGTGGAGACAAGACCGTTTCCTTGTGGGATTGCCGTATGAACTGTTGCGCACAGACGTTGTATGGTCATCGTAACATAGTTCGGTCTGTGGCGGTAGTTGGCCCAACGGAGGCCTTGGCATCCTGTGACGCGGATGGCGTTGTAGTACTCTGGGACATACGTCGCATGGAGCAACAACTAACCGTCGCTTGCGGACCGTATGCCGCAAATCATGTGGCCTCCGATGTGACCGGCACGTACCTCGTCGTTGCCAGTGATGATACCACCATGAAGATTATTGATATTTCAAATTCTAGCGTGGGTGAACTTGCCGGGCATGAAGATGGCGTTCAGTGTGCCATGTTTGATCCGTCAACCAACAATTTCATCGTCAGCGGCTGCAGCGATGGGACAATAGGCTACTGGTGTTGAACAGGGAACGACAGAGGGGGGGGGGGAATGGCTCACATGGGGCCAGACGCCCAGAAAGGGACCTGAGTAGAATTCCAAGGAGTGTGCGGGAACGAAGAGGCAAAACCGTATTTATTTCTTTCTCTCTCTCTCTCCTCTCATTGCCAGAAAAAAAGAGCCGAAATGGGCACTAAAGGACAAAACAAACACAAGCAAAAAGTGCGGCAAAAAAATATATAGAAGCAGAGGGTACTCCAGGACTTGCTAAATGTAGAGTGAGGCACCCGAAGTGTTTTTGCACACCTTACGCAGTTTATGTGCGGTTTTTATGTACATAAGGCATTTCTTTTGTTTTCTCTTCTTCACACGTGTCGTGGATGTCCGCAAGAAGCGGAGAAAAAAATGAAATGAATTCATTGCAGGTATGAGGGACACAGTAACAACAGGAATATGAATTGAAAATAACGCAACATTAACAACAGTGGAGGAACTAACAACAACAACAAAAAGATCTTTTTTTTTTTTGCATGTTTTGTCTACCTGTTTTTCTTATTCCAACTTTTATTATTATTGACTGGAGTTGCATTAGGCATTTCGTCCACAACAATTGGGAGCCGATTGGTCGGCGGTACTGTTTTGCGGACTGGAGGAGTTGATACTGTCACACGCCATGACTGTCGTGCGGGTGTCACTCACGCACTCGTCGAGTGGAATGCGTGTTCCTGAGAAGCGCTACGATCTTTCACAGACGATTGCGAGCGTTAAGGCAAATATTGCCACGCACTTTGCCACACCTCCAGATCAAATGCATTTGCAGCTTCTTGACGACCGTGGTGTCAAGGTGGAGTCAAACATGGCAGATGACAAGCAGCTGGGGTATTACCAATGCAGGGATGATTTTGTCATTCATGTGGTGGACATTCGGCCGACGCAGCAAATAGCAAACTTTGAGGATCTCTCTCAGGTGGAAAAGTATGAAATATCAGAGGAGGCATACAGTAAGCGGGAGGATAACGCCCGGGCTTTTCGCCAACTCATGATGGCGCGACAGCGTGAGGAAGCGGAACGGGCGGGTATTTCTACTGCAAAGGAACAGGACGCAGACAGCTACAAGGAAAAGGCGGATGCAATCCACGTCGATGATCGTTGTCAATGCCAGCCTGGAGACCGCCTGGGAACGGTTCGCTTTGTTGGCCGTGTTGCAACGCTGAAGCCAGGTTATTGGATTGGTGTTGAGTTTGATGAGCCTGTGGGGAAAGGCGACGGCTGTGCTAAGGGGACGCGTGTGTTTCAGTGCCAACCGAACTATGGCGGGTTTTTACGCCCCGACCAGGTGACTGTGGGGGATTTTCCACCAGAGGAATTTTAGTGTTTGAGGTCGTTTATTATTCGAATTATTATTATTAATCCAAAAAAAGGATACAATGTGAGTGTTATTGTTATGACTTTTGTTCTTTTCCGGTCCTTCACATTAGTGTTCTCATATTTAACTTTTACATAGACATTTTTTCCTTTTTATGGTTGTTGTTGACGTTTTGCACTTTGGTCGTTTGTGTGTCTGTGTGGAAGACTTCTGTCGTCCCATTGCAAATACGTAAATGAAATAAAGCTTGCAGTCTTTTGTTGTTTGCAACATCTCTCTTACCGACCAGTGATCAGGAGAACCTTAGCAGAAGAAATCTTTACAGCTAGGGCCATAATGGAAAGTAAGTAGTAAGATTCAGTTGATCTGCAGCTCACACATACACAAGGATTGCAGCTTCTCTTTTTCCTCAACCCACACTGTGTGTGTGGGTGGTTGAGGGAAATGTGAGAATTGTAGCTTAGTGCAATTGCTTGGTGGCATGGGTCGAGGCTATTGTGACGCAACGCATGTACAAGTACCGTCTAATTCGCCGGGAGGTTGTCCCTCGGAGGAATAAGACGGTGACGAGGACTGTGATGCTTGTGTGGGGCTCACCGACGCGTACAGCATCGATACAAAGTTTGTTTTCCCGGATCTCGGGAAGGGTGGGTCCGAGGAGGGTACTGGTGCAGAGCTCTCAACACCCGCCACAGATTCTTTTTTCATACGGTACCGTTCAATGGATGCCATACGCGCATCGAGGTGGAACGGGGCGGCTGAACCTCCAAGAAGGGTATCCTGCAATAGTTCTTTACTCAGGCGTGTAACCTGCTTAGACCAAGGCCGATCATTTAGGCTCATGTACGGTAAGGGAGAGATTTACCACCTGATTTTGGCGAATATGGATTCAGTGACTCATCTGCACTGGTTTCTTATTTCATTTTCTCAGCATCACTCTCCACGGAAACATTACAGAACACTGCACACGTTTCCACTGCGCGCCCCCCTCCTGCGATGGAGCTGGTGGCGAAAATAGCGAAGTACTTGCAGCCTTAAGACTCCCCAGCAGTGATGCAGTGCCCCTGCAATACAGTTTGAGCGCGTTCTCCTGCGCATACGAAGGAGGGAATAACATTAGCAATGACGCGTGTGTGCTGGACATCACTGACGTTAAGCTACTGGTCCCCACTAAGACCGTCTTGCAATTCCATCTCGGATGACTCTCTATCAGCCTAACTACGACTATTGAGACGTCGTGTGAAGGCAGTCCTTTTATCATTGAAAACAGTTACTGGTACTACGTTTGGTATTACTGTTACCTTTGTTTTTTCATTTGTTGATGACCCTTGCGGTTTGTGTCCGTGAATGGGTCCTGCTTAGGGGTGACACGTTTTTGCCTTTATGCTGTTTGTGCCTTTGAGTCTCGCCCTGTTTTCCTCTCTGTGGTGTTACTGGGTGAGGAAGCATCAAGTTTGGATGCTGTCTTAAGCAAGGATAGGGGTGGGGGTGGGGGGATGGTACACCCACATATGTACACCTACGCAAAGCAACAGATAATAATAAAAAGTAGTTAGAAAAAAGTAATAC
>NW_021705878.1:0-11224 GCF_003719475.1 Trypanosoma rangeli
AAAACTTACCCTCTCGCCCAAACTCTCTGCAGCAACAAACTGGGAACAGCGAGGGGATATCACCAATGGAATACTGCCGGCGTACACCCACAAGGCGCCATCATTCCCCACGCAATTTTACTCGCAACCACAACACAACCACAACAAAAAAAAGTGCTGCTGTGGTAGCGCTGGCCATAATAATCACTTGGCGCACGGCAGAGCGAGTCCCTAAGTGCGCCTCCTACCCACACACAAACACACTCGGGAATATATCATACTCCCTAAAATACTTCACCAGTAAACTCAAGCTGTTTATTCCCCTCCTCCTTTTCCTTCTCCCTCTGGTTGCCTCTCCAGGAAGGGCCAGAGTGAGGCCATCACTTCACGGACCGCCTGCACAAACTCGGGCTGATATGCATCGTGCCTCTCCACGCACTTGTTGATGAAGTCGTCCGCGGAAGTGTACTTCACTGATGATGTAATTTCATGTCGCTTTGATTTTTACCTCGCTTTCTTCAGGGCGCAGAGAGGACAAGGGCAAGGACAAGGACAAGAAAAGGAAAAAAAAAGTGCGGCCAGGACAAATTTCCAGCCTCATTCAGGGAGGCGGGTGACCCATCGCAAGGCGGCAGGCATACGCATTGCAATGCAACCGGACGCCGTCGCGCTGCAGCGCCCAACAGGGCATCACTGTCTGCTCCGACTGCCCAGAATAATTCCTACTAGGCCATCGTTCAACAGGTTGACACGCATGCACGACTGAAACCGTCCCGTTGCGACTCGTTCCTCCGCGCAGTCCCTCGCGAGGGCGTCACGCAAGCAGTGGAACATCTCCGGCGCACGCTCGGAGCCCATCGCCAGGTGAAAGTCCGGTTTTTTGCCCTTCAGGACGTGCATGAGGGTGAATTGGAAAATGAGCAGGATGCCGCCGCCGACTTGCCTGACGCAGCAGCCCCGCGGCTTCGACCAGTTCGCGCTGGGCCAAATGCTCAGCGCCAGAAGCGTCCACGCGACGCAACCGACGGCGGCGACGGAAACGGACCCGCTGAGTACCCGCCCTCATCACCGCTTTTTACCCATCCGGCGCCTCGCTTATTTTGGTCTCTTGCAGCCGCCCCGAAAGGCCACCGGCAGCTCAAAAAAAAAAAAAAAGAGCAGCATGCGTCCTCAACTGTACAAAACGCTGCAGCTGCCACACGCACAACTGCTGTAACTCAAAGCACCGCGGCACGCCCAACACCCCGCCTCCCCTCTCCCTCCCTCAGCCTCCTCAGCTCCAGGGGCAGTTAAGCACATTTTTAAAAAATGGGTTCATCAAAGATACAAACATTTTCATTATCTTTTGTTTGCCAAATAAGTGCACATGCCAGTGCGCTCAACAAGTCCTATCGCCCCGTCGTGCCGCACCCGTGCAGTGGCCGCATTGCCAAGCATACAAAAAAAAAAAAAAGAAGCACTGACAAAAAGCCCACGAGTCGCTATAACGCAAACAAAAACGTTGCAACCTGCCCACACACAAACATCAGATACCAACTGTTCAAAAAAAAAACATATAAAAAACGGCTGCCTAAGGCACATTTGTCGCCGCTAGCAGGTAATCTCTGCCACCATTTTTCATTTAATGGGGGCGACTTTACGCACCCCAAGCGAGCTCATTGCACATGCACGGAGGTGCCGCGTGAGACATCTTTTAGGAGGCACAGCAGACCCAGGATTGGAAAATAAGATTTCCCCCTCTTTCTGCATCGAAAAGTAGGACGTGTGTAGAGGAACGGCAAATGCGATATTAAAGGCACCGACGCCTCCCTTAAGGGTCCAAGACATTTCGCTCAGCTCTTCTCAAACAAGTGGCCTCTGTACGGAAATTGCGGCTACCCCACTCCGCAAATGAATGGTAACTGCGTGTGTGTGTGTGTGTGTGTGTGTGTGTGTGTCAGGAGAGTAGTACTCATCGGCGGCTTTCGGGGTTGCCTCGGCGCTTCTCCTTCCGTTCCGTCAAATCAGCGTGGCGCCTGGTAGTTCAGAGGCGGCGCCGCTAGAGCCAAATATAAATGACCCCACGCGCGCCAAAATGCTGCCAACTGGAGACAGCGTCGGGAACAAGACAGCACTCGAAACAAAGCTTGGAAGTTGCTTCAAAAACTCAAAAAACATTACCTCCTGCACCATGCCGCATACGTCCATCAAAGTTTCTCTAGAGATATCCCGAAAACGTACAGTAGGCAGCCTCAGTGTGGCACGGCGCAGCGATGGAATGAACTTCCCAATCGGGGAACCGCGGAAGAGCACATCCGTAGGGGGTTGCTGACTCCTGTCATACGTGAGAATGACGCATATCTCACATATAACCACCGAACCCAGTTCAATTCGTCTGTGCTGCGAACACGGAAGGCGGTGTGGGCCGGCAATCACTGGACATGCGTTGGCAACTGTACACCCTTCCCTCCTCCCACTCCTCTTCAATGAATAATCTTGGCAATGGGCAGCCAACTGATCAAACTGGTACAGAAGAATATCGGACAATTCCACCTCTAGCCGCGTCACATTCAGCTGGGCAGCACACACGGATATTGTGTGGCGCAACACCTCCACATCCCGCACTGTCATATCAAAGCAAAACGGTTTAAGGACCTGGCATTTCTTGCATTCATAAATGCTTTGAACGGACGCATTTGATATTGTACCCTGTGCTGTCAGCGTGAGGGAGTGGTACACCATCCAGAACTCGCTACTTTCCACGGTGAAAAGAACGGAACTTTCCTTCTCATCCCGAACCATGAAAGATACTTGAGAGACCTTCACATCCACCCGAATCGTTGTTGGTATTTCAGTTGCAACGTCTTCGACCTCCCCTTTCAGCTGAGGTTTAACGGCGGAGCATGCGCCACCGGGCAATAAAACGGTTGCGTTCAGCGGAAAAAGAGACAAAATGACCGTGGCAGCGTCCCAATGAGGACGGACAAAGGCCGTAACTTCGTCACCAATATCGGTAGCGGTGTTGCGGGTCAAACGCACCACGAATTCCTTTTCCTGCTCAGAAAGGTGCAACACCGCGTCATTCGTCACAGGCCGCATAGATGATGACACGGTCATGGCGTCAACCTCGTGGAAGCTCTTGGGTGTCAAATTTACCAATGTCAAGGACGGCCTGTTGCACGGCCCACCTACTATCACCGTGGTGGGGTCACAGGAACCCTCCTTACGCACTTGCACCATGTGATACGTTTGCCCGCACTGCACAATACCAGTCCAATCTGTTTTTGAAGCAAATGGCATTTCCACCGGGGCGGAGTACGCAGGTGCCCCGCCGTTTTCCTCCCAACAAAACGCAAACGTGTCCAAGTACCCACAACATGAAACAAAGGTGTAGGGAAGCACACCAGCGGCCGGCAAAGCCACTCGATGCACCCATTGCTCTTCGCCCCTACTGCTGGTGTCCTTAGCACAGATGGTATGCCGCACCGAAAGACCTCGAGCAGCATCCATGTTGAGAATAAACACCGCTGGAAGCAACTCCATGGTCCTCGCAGCTGCCTCCTCTTTAACGCGAAGGAAAAAACAGTGAGACCCACACCGTGTTTCGTTTTGTTCAGGGACATTACAAAGAAGCATTTGCTCCTCCAAGCTCTCATTAACCTCAAACGCCGACGAGGTTGCCTTTTCCACATGCAGCACAAGCGATGCATGAAGCGGGAGATAGGCGAAGTTGCGTCCAGAGGAGCATGAAAGCGGAGTTCCACCCAACGTGCCAATGGAATCCCCCGCCTCGGATGTAAATTCAACATCCATGTGTGAGTTGTTTTCCAGCCCAAATATATACCGTGGCACCAGACTATGCACCTGAGCGACTCCACCAAATACTTCAACATGTCGAGCCTCAATGCTGAGTTCAAAAAAGTAACGCCGAGGAAATTCCTCGTGCTTCATCACAATGCACTCCCCTTCTGATGAGTCAACAATGGTAAGGTCAACACGCTCATTCGCAACATATCTTTCGCCGTAGATGACGCATTCAAAAAGATACTCCACAGGGGGACCAAATGGGTCGTGTCGGAGCGTTACAAATGTCTCGTCAGGACACACACATGCCTCCTCAACGACGTCACCATTTATGTAAATAACCAGTCGAATGGAAAATCGTGTGCCATTATGAATGCCAGATCTGGCTGGGGCGAGAAGCATAGTGAGCACGGGACCCCTTAAATGATACGTCACATCAACATACGCCGAGACATCTGCAAAGGAAAACACCTTGAGACGACCAATGGAGTCCGCCCCACGTGAGGCTGCCACTTCAAGCTGTTTGCGCGGCGAGTCCTCGCAGAGCAGCACCTCGCGAGACTCGCGCCCTCCCTCCATCGGCACCAGACGCATGGCAAGATCTGTGGAGTCCAGGTGGGCAATCGGAAGACAAGAGAGCTCTCCCGGACGGACCGTAAGCACCGCATCCCCTCTACTCATTAAACAGAGTACAATTGTGTACGGCAAGTAATTCCTGATGTGGAAGACGGTCCGAAGTGTAACCTGGTGCGTGAGGGTGCCGGAATGAACACATGTGTGAATGTGAACGCGCTCGCCATCTGCAAGAACGGCCACGCTTTCAGCATGAAAGAGACCGGCACGCCTATCGTCGGAAAGTGACACTACCCCTCTCTCAAAACGATCCACGCGTGTTTTCCGCCCACCAGTCTGAGACAATCCGGAAACGGCAACGTTTTCTTTTCAAAAGTCAGACAGTCTCCAAGGCAAAGCTGTTGCGTAGCGCCCTGCAGAATCACCTCCACCCCGAGTCGGTTCACCAGCTCCATTGCATGCGCCGCAGTCTCCGCAGCATCGTCAGCGTTGCTCTGAATAAATGCCAAAAGCGACGCCGCGCCTTTGATTTGCTCGCTGGAGAGATAAAGTTCACACGGGGAGACAGACACGTCACATGACGCAGCAGAAAGGTCGTGTGTTCGGGCAACGACCATCACGGTGAGCACATCTCTTAACAGCGGAACCTGCGCCTGGGATGAGAACTCCCACAGGGAGATTTGCTGTATCCCTAACCGCGCCTCCACAAAGGCCTCCCCTGCCACTTCCCCTCTGGACAACAGGGAAGTTGCAGCTAAAACAAAATGCATAAATGGAGCCCCACCTGGCAGGCACAATACAACAGGAATAACGGAGGTCGTCAAAATCACCTTCCATTTGGCAAACGGAAATCTGCGTGGGCTCAAGGGTATTGAGTAGTATCGCATTGGAGTCCCGGAGACTGGCGGTTTGCAACTCCACACTCTTTGCAGGCTGCGCGCCGCAAACAAAAGCGAAATGGGTATACTGACGCCATCTATTCGTACAGCTGAGCTCAGCGTTGCATAGTCATCCTTATGTCCGTGAGACCAGTCCACATCCAAATCCATACGGGAAATCAGGCCATGTGTGGTCCCCTCTTCAGAGATGCCAAGGCGTCCTCGTTGCACGCGCATCTGGCACACCGTTTTCCTGAGACACTTCACTAACCGCAGTTCCACCGTCGAGAGACTCAAGGCAAGTGTGCGCCTACCAGGCAGCGTCATGCATGCGACACTACGATGCAGTGTGACTAAAGTTTTTTGTAACATTTCCTTCTCTGCCTCTGCACGCACGGCGGTCACGCTAGTCGTGTCACTGCCCAACGCAACCTCAACGCAGCTGTCACACACAAATGAGGCACTTTCGTCCTGAGCCGCAATGGCCTGCAGAAAGCAAGGAGAAAATTGACAATGCCGAAAGTACACGTGGGTCCCGCTGCAAACTACCATCTGCGTTCCTGAAGCACGCGAAACAAAAGTGCAGGTTTCCACCAAAACAACCTTACCTGGAGCGTCAAAGAACCAAGGCCCGGTTCGGCTCAGGTCGTGCTGCTCACCGCGCATCAAATCGCACGTAACCACCTTCCGCCTAGAAAGCGAGTTCACCATGAACCCAAGCTCCTGCCACAGCCCCAGCATGTCCCTAACGATGGCAGCCTCAGGAAGGCCGTTGAGATGCATGTTCCAAGCCTTTACCTCTGCATGCGCCGTTGCCTCGCAAATTGCAGATGGTGTGTCACTATCCGCCTCATAGTCGCTGAATGCGCCGCCGCTTTCCCCAAGCGAGGAAACGGAATGCTTGGTGTATGCGACTCCCTCCAGCTCCAGCCGGATGACGTCAGCCGCGTTTAATTTAATTGAGGGAACAACAAGTTCAACGGAGGGCCGTTCCATCATGCGCACATCGTCATCCCAAAACTCTTCGACCGCGATTGGCAGCGTGGCCGTGAAGGAGCAAACATTTCCACGCAGTCGAATGGAGGCGAAACGGCAGTGAAAGACTTCCACCTCGAGGCAGGGGACATTTATCGTCGCCAAGAGCTTTTCACAGGTGTTGACCAACGTCAATGGCGATGTTTCACGCAATTCCGGAAGAAGTTCTCCAAAACTCCGCAGGGAGGTGCCCATACTCGTTGTAGTCACCGGGGGCATGCTAATTCGGCACATTACCGCCTCTGTTCCGGTCAACGTTACCGGGCAGGACGAGGCTGACACGGAAAAGGCGATATTGCTGAACCCACTGAAAAATAGTCGATATGCCTTGATAGAAACAACTTTGTCCACAACAAATGTGGCGTAACCATCCAGCAAAGTTCCTAACAAGTCCAATTCCAGAAAGGCGAGTCGGTCCATGCAGACCCCCGCAAGACACATAAAGACCTGCAGAGACGACGCCAAATAAGGTCGCGTGGTGGCTGGAATGGAACGTAACTCGCGGCGGTAAACGACATTTATTGGGGCAAATGTCGCGGCTCCCAAAAGTTGAAATTCTTGGGCCGAGCCGCACATGGCATCTCCACCGACATTGGCCTGCGCACCGACAACATGAAGCAACGGTTGCATAGTAGACGCCCTCCATGATACTTCTAGCTCTCCCACAGATACGGCGACGCTCACTGCACCATTTGCTTGACTTCGTGTCGAAACTTGAATACCGTGAGGAAGTAACGCCGTCAACACACCTCCATCAACATAATCGGTTGTAAAGACAAATGAAGACACACCGGCGCACAATGAGGAGAAACCATCCTTTTCCACCGCGTACCAGATATCCGCACGTCCTAGCTGCAGGGTGAGCCTCAGTGGCTCAAAAGTGAATTCGGCACCCAAAAGACACACGCGTTGTGAGTTTGGCACGAAATGGCACCCCTTCTTTAATGGGGTCACACCACACACACCCGCAAGGG
Organism: Trypanosoma rangeli; assembly: GCF_003719475.1. NCBI lineage: Eukaryota > Euglenozoa > Kinetoplastea > Trypanosomatida > Trypanosomatidae > Trypanosoma > Trypanosoma rangeli. The sequence continues at coordinate 7,223 of NW_021705878.1, forward strand.
ACCTCCTCGTCGGTGTGCGGCCCTGTGTAGCTTCCACCCTTGCTGCAGAGGCCGATATTTTATGTAGCTGCAAAAGGGCCTCGCTCCACCCACGTCGAAGGCGGTATAAATATTCCCACAGCCCATTCGAAACATTCAACCTCACTGCAGAGACCACAATGTCATCTTCTTGCGTCATTTCAAGCTTCATGGGCGACAGCACAACTGTTTCTTCCCCAAAACGCACATGTAATTCCTTCAGCAAAAAACCCACACGTGAAGCACCGGATTTTCGCTCAACAAACGTCAGAGACAACCTCTCCAGGTGGAACTGTAAGTCGTCCAGACAAATATGCACCAGAGGAAAAATAACACTCGTTGTGCACTCACGCCACGTAGGAGACGCTGGCGCCGCTGATGAATCGTCACAAGAGTGTGGTATGGTCAGCAGAAAGTCCGGTGCAGCGACCATAAAGGGCTGCACAACCTGCAGAGCCCACGCAGACGTGGCTGTAAAACTCAACTCTTCAAGTTTAGTCCTAAAAAAGACCGTGCCGTTGCTTTCGATTCGCTGAAAAGACAAAAACGATTGCCCGGCATCCGATGCCTGTAATTGTTGAGATGTTCCTTCCACATCCACCGTGGCACGCCCAACTGAAAAATTGAACTCACCGTGGCGGCTCACAAGCGCCACCTCGCGCAACCACACCGTTGTTTTAGCAGGAGCATGCACACACGTGATTTTCGCCTCCACGTGGAGGGAAGAAAGCATAACAGGCCCACCGGCGTCTGCGTGTTGTGCTGGCGGCGGCACCTCCGTCCCTGCGTCGCTGCTGTGTGCGGTGGAGGAGTACCTCTCTCGCACCCTGCGTCTCAAGAACTGTACAACGTCACGGTAACGAATATCCGCCTCCACTTCCGCCAAACTTTCCCTCTCTTCCGCGATGTCCCGGGTGCGATGGCAGTACTCCAAGAGCGCCAGATACGAGGCGCGGGCCTCCGCATAAAAGTGAAGGTGTGAGGCATTAAAGTTGTACCGTCTCCGTCTCTCCCGTATGAAGGCCAAGACACAACTTTTGGCGTAAGGCCAACGCGAAGGCAGTTGAAGAAGTTTACGAAACGGACGGCAGTAGTCGGGAACCTCCATCATGAGCCGATGACTAAAGGCGCACCTTGTGAGAGCCCGCAGTGCGCCTTCGTCCAGGAACACGGAGGTGACACCGTCAACGATGATAGCGGTATTCCTGCGACGGAGCACACCCATAGAACTATAAACAGAGGTGATGCGAATACTGAAATGATTCACTCCCACAATTTTTTGTTTTTGTGCATTGGTGGCATGTGCATGCACAGCGACCCCAGCGAAGGTGACAATGGCTACCTTCAGAAGCTCCGCACCTGCCCTTGAGACGGGCTCAATTTCCACCACGAGCTCCCTCGCCGTGAGCTCAAAGCCCACCTCTGACTGAGAATCACAAAACAGCATGGCAGAGAAGTTCTGCAGACGCACGTGAATGGGCCGAGTCATCACCCACGACACAGAACGACTGGCAGCATTAACAAAAAAAGAAAAAAACCAAATCCATTCTCTGGAAGAGAAGCCCCCTCCCCTTGAGACTCGCAAGACGCAAATGAAGCGTTACTGCCGCTGCAACAGGACATGTAATCATCGTCGTCTGACGCTGCCGCCAGCGGCTCATGCTCCTCAACGTCTTCCCCTGGATTCTCCAGCGCATCACACCCTCAACCTTCAAACAAATTGGCTACAACAGAAGGCGCCTCCATGGCTCCAAAAATACTCTCCTCTGTGATACCACTTCGTATCTCCTCCTTATTCATTTCATTCGTGTTAAATTTAGGGACGTCACCCTTCAATGTGATAGTTATCCCCTCAGAAAATATTAGCAATGGTTCGTTAGAGGTTGGCCACGGAAGCTCCACACGGAGATCGTTGACGCGTCCAGATTGTATGGGAAAAGGAAGAAAAGCATTAACGGTGTCTTGTCTAAGTACCATGTCCCGAATGCGCAAGGTCCGCCTCACAAGTGACGTTTCGACATTACTCGCATCAATGTCTCCCACTTTCGCCAAGGCTGAAATAACGTACGAAACAGCCTGCTGCAGCATATCCCTACCTGTCAAATTCCCACAAGAACAAATTAGAGAAGCAATTAAAAAGCAGCGCGGCATAAAATAATTACCACTCACATACAAACGTTCTGCATCCCCTTTCCAAAGCAAGAATCATCATTTTTGCTGTGAGACTCGCTCTTGGTATAAAAACAAACATAAAATGGTTTAATAGTTGGGCAAGCGGAATTAGATATATATATATATATCTACTGTCTCCCTTGAACCCACATCCCTTCTGAGTTGTTACCGAACTCAGAAGAGTGCTACTCAGCCCCCCTCCCCCTCCTCAGTGCCCTCCAAAAGGACTTCCTATTTTTTTTTCCGTTTTTGCCCTTCATGAGATTAATGGCGTGGCTGTGGGACAGAGCGTCGGTAGCGGCAGTCCACCCACTGAAGGGGCATCTCGCAGGATGAGCCAGGGTTAAGGGAAGCACGTCGTTAGGCACACACACACACACGCACACTTCGCCGCGCTGCGCCCTAACGCAGCAACTCACACGCGGACTCGTAGAAGCCCGCAACAGGGAGCAAACATCAATCAGCAACAACAGAAAAAAAAACAACAACAACAACGAAAACACACGTGCAAAAGGAATTACATCCCCGGAGAGAGAAGACAAGAAAAACAACAATTACACACGCTCACACACGCGACAACAGCCGGTACGCGTCTGAATGAAGTCTGGTTCACTTTTCTCATGGGGAGCAAGTACAACATCAAGAGCTCACATTTTCGTTCAGCGTAACCGACAGCCCAAGTTGAGTGGGTTTCCCTCAAGGCACATAAATAAGTAACCTAATGAGAAGGTGGAACAAGCTTTAACAGCCGCGCTCTCGTTGTGAACTTACGAAGTGTCCGTCTGAAGCGTTCCCCGTAAACACCGGACTCCCTTCCGTGCGGAGGGTTTCGGTGGGGTTTGACGGTGGGACGAACAATAAATAAAATGGCGGCACTCACGCCAGGTTTCGACGCGGCTTCAGTTGGAAACTAAGGCCAAGTCATTAATAGAGAAGCAGGGGCGTTAAAAAGAGACACACCATCAGCTGCACACTCCCAACATGTCTGCGCACTCCTCCCATGCGTTTTTAGTGATTTTCAGTTGTTGTCTCTTTCCACTTCCTCTTGTATCTTTTCAACTCACCGCGATGGGCCGCACGACGGCTACCGTCACCAAACACATCCACACCACCGCCAAAATTCAAAAGAAAAGCAAAAACCCCGCCTGTAGCCACGCAGGATAAACGCTGTAGAGCGACATATTCAGCTGTCGTCGCTGAGAGCCAAGAACAAAGGCAATGAATAAAAAAAAAAAAAAAACAGTAAAGCGAAACAGCAAGGAGGGAGGAAAAGTTTTGCTAAAAATTCATGCAAAGAAAATCACCAATAGAAGCGGTGCGCACAGTAGCCATTGGCATTCTTCTCCAGGTACTCTTGATGGTATTCTTCCGCCGAATAAAAACGTGCCGCCTTCTCCAACGAGGTGACAACCTGTACATCTCCAAAGGCCTTCACAAAGGCGGCACGAAGCGCCGGGTCCGCACCATTGAGCCTCGAAATGTACTCATTGGCCTCCTGCAACTGCTGCTCATTGTGGTAAAAAATGGCGCTGCGGTACTGTGTGCCGATGTCGCCCGCCTGCTGATTCATCGTCGTTGGGTTGTGAATGCGGAAAAAAAAGTCAAGCAGCTGCTGGTAGGTGACTTTGTCCGGATTGTAAATGAGGTGCAGCACCTCTGCATGCCCGGTGTCGCCCTTCTTGACCATCGGGTACGTAATCTCGTCAGCCTCAGTGCCTCCCATGTACCCCACTTGGTGCGAAATCAAGGCGTCCCCAAAGCGCTTGACGAAGAACCTTTCGGTCCCCCAAAAGCAGCCAGCGGCGAAGGTCG
>NW_021705878.1:11249-47064 GCF_003719475.1 Trypanosoma rangeli
CCGATAAAAACGTGCCGCCTTCTCCAACGAGGTGACAACCTGGACATCTCCAAAGGCCTTCACAAAGGCGGCACGAAGCGCCGGGTCCGCACCATTGAGCCTCGAAATGTACTCATTGGCCTCCTGCAACTGCTGCTCATTGTGGTAAAAAATGGCGCTGCGGTACTGTGTGCCGATGTCGCCCGCCTGCTGATTCATCGTCGTTGGGTTGTGAATGCGGAAAAAAAAGTCAAGCAGCTGCTGGTAGGTGACTTTGTCCGGATTGTAAATGAGGTGCAGCACCTCTGCATGCCCGGTGTCGCCCTTCTTGACCATCGGGTACGTAATCTCGTCAGCCTCAGTGCCTCCCATGTACCCCACTTGGTGCGAAATCAAGGCGTCCCCAAAGCGCTTGACGAAGAACCTTTCGGTCCCCCAAAAGCAGCCAGCGGCGAAGGTCGCGGGAAGACCAACAGCCATGACGTGTAGCGGCAAAAAGTATTTGGTAGTATAGCAAGACCGCACAAATAGCCTCGGCAAAACGGTTGTGCCAGCAGAAGAACGGGTTGGAAGAAGAGGGGAAAAGCGAGTAGTCGCAGGAGTAGCCAGAAGACAGCTGGAAAAAATGGGGTACTGATGAGCAAGAGAGAAATAAATAAAGAGGGTAATAACAAACAAAATGGAAGTAACAAGAATAGTATCGAGACAACCACATATACGCACGGGTCCCCCTGGCCTAGTTTTAACAAATTTCCGCATGAAACCCCCCTCTTGGTGTATGTCGGCTTGCTTCCTTTGCCATGCACGTCTCACTAATGGCCGTTATGCGAAAACATTAAGGCAAAGGCATGCTGCTCGGCAAGAATATTCTATTTCTTTCACTTTGTCTCCTTACTGGTGTTCTGTGCTTCCTCATCGATGTGTGTGTGTGTGTGTGTGTGTGTAAGCTTGGCGGAGATGATATTATAAGCATGCACGACACATTGTCTTGCTCACTATTTCGTACATTCTGAATCAATTGTCTAGAATTATATGTTCCCGTGCCTGCCCATCTGTGTCAATCGCTTTGCACTGTCGAATTGCGTAGAGAATCTTCTCACGCATGGCATCATACGAAGAGTATGAAGGCAAACGAAGTGTAAAGAAGCAGGTGCTACTGGTTGGGAGGGAATCATGCGTTCCACTCTGTTGAACTTTAATGGATTCCCGCAGTGGTAGTCGTGTTTGACCGGTGGTAAATCGCAACAGCAGCATTCGATCTTCATCTGTCATGAAGGCGAGAACATCCAAAAACATACGTGCATCTCTAGGAGGCAATGTCACTTGACACACCTCCAGTAATGCGTCGTATGAGAGTTTTGGTGTCCCACATATCATCAACTCAACCTGTTGCCAACGAAACGCGTTAAGTGTGTACAGCGGCACCACCTCGTCAAAGCCACGCTGGATGTAGTTCAGTGCTGTGTCGTACTTGTGGAGCTCAAGCATAGAAATATGTTCGCCGAGTATCCTTGCTGAGCGAATTGTCGAAGGTGGAATCTCCGCTTCCAGGTTCAGATGAGAATTCTCAGTCACAAAGAGAGACCAATTTTCTAAAATGCCTGGAAATCGTTCCTCAAGCTCGTCCGCGGTTAGGTCCATAAGTTCCTCTGGGGTCAATTGGCGCATGATGTCAAGGTCAATGGCAGTGAGATCCCGGCATGTGGTTTCCTCTACAAGCAAAGATTTCCAAAACAGCGGTGGAAACTTCACGGCAAGAAGATCCTTTGTCAGAAAACAAGATGCAAGAAGCTTCCCAAAAAACTCAAACATAAGCGACAACTGAGAGTTGAGAGCCATGGACGCGTTGGGCATCACGGCAGATTGCCCGCCACGACCACATTGCACGAAGAGAGGATTTAACTGAAATGCCCCATTTGGGTGCGTCGTCATAATTTCTGTGGCTAACTGTGAAAGGATATCACGATAGGGCCCACCAGCATCTGTTGAACCAAATCCTGCAAGTTTCACGGTAAACATAGGGGAGGCATAAAACGTGGAAATCGGGCTTTTCTGAAGCTGCACAAACAATTGACCAAAGATGGAACGCATAAGCGTTGGATACAGTCCCAGACGCATCAAAGGGCTTGCCTGCATTGTATGAATAATCACACTCGCTTTATGCCCTGAACGATTTCGAAACGGTCGCATTGTGTCATTTTGAATTTTTTCAGAAGACTCCGCAGAACATAAAAATTTAAGTTTTCTCCATAACTCAAATAACTCCGTCCTTCGCCGGAGATCCACCACAACAGAAAGGACTGAGGTCAGAACATCAAAAATTTGTAGCCGCTTCACATATGGAACCAAAGAATCCAATGGAACCTCACTGCTAAATGCGCCAGCACCAAGAAACTCCGATAAAAATGGAAGCCCAGCTAAATCGTGTGCGTGAACTGTTATGACGGCGTCATTTTGAGACGAAGCACAAAGCTTTTCTGAACTCACCACGGTTTGACAAAAAAAAGACAACTCCGCATAAAAATCATACGACTGAGGAACTACCCCCGTATCAAGACGATCGGGAAATTCTTGTAATCTATCGTAGAGTTGGGTAGCACTCATGCCTGCAGAAACGTCCGCAAGGTGTTCACCATTGAAGATTGCATCCTCCTCTCGCTCCGCAAAATACACAGGAAGCGCCAGGGTTTCATTAGGGTCTGTCTCAAATCGGGTGACACTTTCATTGCGTAAACCGCGCCGATGTGTTACAATAACAGCCTTTTCATGGTACAAACATTTCACAATCAGCACATCTCCCCCTTTTGCTCGAGCTTTCAGAGGCTGAGACTCTCTTTTATGACTAAGGCAAGCATAAACTTTACCGCCAGGATCAATAGAATATCCGCAGGAGGGTAATTGAACTCTTCTTGACATCTCTTCCGCCTGAGCTGGCTTGGAAGCACGAGATCCAGGTAAGTTTGCATCCATTTCCCACCCAACAACCACGTTCCCTTTCCGTGCAGGATTTAAAACCACTTCAAAACGCTTTGATCCAAAGCTAGGGCGAAATGTTTCACTAAACACCCCATAGCAAAATCCAACTCCTTTATTAGAGGCGGTTCCTGTACGCAATTCATACTCAATACGATGCACTTCATTAGGCTCAGCGGTAAAGGCATACGGTAAGGGAGCAGGCGGATTGCTTGTAATAGCATAAAGTGCAATTTTTGTAGCGGCAGCTACCGCGTAAGGAACAGCTGACTTCTTTCCCGGCGGTGTTAGTGTCGGACGTTCCAATTGATAGCGTCGTATCAGCTCGCAAATGAGTGAAATACCAAGTTGTACTACAACAGATGAGGTTCTCCCTTTCCAACACAGGCCATTCATCATCCGCAGCAGAGGATCAAAGGATGCACAGAGGACCTCATGCGAAGGCAAAGCGCATTGATCCATCTTGAGTAACTGAAGAACGCCACGAAGTGCCATATGCCTAATCGATCGAGTGTATATAGTGGCGGTACGAAGCAGCAAGAGAGTTAACGTTGAACCAAATGCGGTGGAAAGAAATTGGACAACACTCTCATTGCTTAAGGAGACAAAGATAAGATTGACACTTGTCTCCACCTTTTCTACGTTCTGAGCCACTGTTGGCGTTGCAAGGCAGGCATACGCAGATGCAAGCAAAAAAAAGGATGACCTCCGCATTTCTGTTCCAACAAGCGTTTCCAAGGCCAACAAATCCCCACGCAACGGTGTAAATGGAAGTAATAAATGCGGTTTTTCGTTTAAACTCGGTGCCTTGAACCTCAAAATGACTTTTCCTAAAAGTTGCCTAGCATACAACACCATGGCAGCCTCTATCTGAGAGACAAGACTTATGTCTCTCTTACGCGAGGCGGTCAAATTTAAGTTTGCTCGCGAATGTCTCGTCAACGCCCCTACAAAGTGAGATACATTGGGAGAGATGCATGTCACCCCTAATCGGTTCCACACCGTCTCTAGCAAATCCTGTGAGATGATTGGAGCAACTTTATCAAGTACGCACCAACGCAGGACCCGGACCGAAGAGGCAATACCAGATAGAGAAATGGCTAACTGAAACTCCGAGGGGCAATCAGCATTTGGAATGACTTCGTAAATCATTCCACCATTGACTGATGCAAAGGCCCGTTTTGCCTGTGAAGACACACGCATAAAAAGATGAACACATTGAACACCCCCCGAGGAAGAAAGGTAGGAATCTTCATAATGCTTAAACAGTGGCAGTGGGACTGGAAGAGACCAACCCGTGGGTAAATGCTGAAAGCTTAGCTGAACCGAGTGGCAATTTGAACTCATGATAGAAAGTTCCACTTCGTGAATCTTTTCTCCACCAAAAAAAGGTTTGGCCACAATGCAGTTAAAAGGACCACCGTGTGCTGTTTGCCGAACGCATCGATTAGACACCTCAAGGGGCGCAAATTGAGTATGTATTGTGACAGCTTGACTGATCCAATTCTCCCGCGATCCCATTTCCAAAAAAAAGTGTGAGAGATGCTGCCGCTGTTCCATCATCGCTGTTATCGACTTCGTCGTCCTATTCGCTGACACTTGCCTCTGTGGATACAAGGAAGGCAGTTGGGTAACACGAATAGCTCTCTGAGACGCGACAGAAGCTGCTTTGGAAAACAGTGGTGTTTTACCATCTTCGGAAAAGCATTTTAACATTGCGCCCTTAAAGAGAAAGTGCTCCTGAAAGCATGCACCTGGACGGACTGAAACAAGAGCGGCTGTAGCAGTCGCGGGTTTGACAGTTACATCTTCTGTACGACGATTAAGATAAGCTACCAGTGGGGCATTCACGGCGACTGAGCCTGTGGGACCAAAGACCAAATAGAGATGATCTTCAGCAAGACTACACGCCAATCGTCTCACCACTTTAGGCGTGTCGTCCGATGAAATCACGCTTCGTGCCCATTCGTCAATGTGCAAAAAGGCCTGTCCATGATTCAAGACACTTTCTAGGGTGGAAGTTGAAAGTGAAACCAACTCTGCTGATGTTAATAGGCGTAATGAAGTCTCTGTCATGGAGACAACTTGCCATACCGAGACAAAGCAGGAAACCGTGATGGGATCAGAGACCCACCATACCCCTGTCGAATGCAATGCTTCATTGTCCGTAGTTGACTGCGTTCGTTTGTGAAAGATAAGGGGATGATTGCACGAGTATTGATGCCGCATCGCCCATGGAGGTTTTCGCCTCTTGCAGAGGATTTGGTGAAGGGCCAATTCCAGTTTTACAAACTCAGAGGATTCCATAAAGCTGACCTTCCTGATGAGATGTCTGTGCAACCACTCACAATTTTCACCTGTGAAGACAAGATACTCGTCTTCATCCAAATCGAGTACCAAACCAGGGCGGGATCCAGCCACAATCGCAGGGCTCCCAAACGGATTTTGAGGTTGTTGCTCCTGCAAAAGAGTTTGGCTCTCACATAAACTTGTTATCACTGAGCTCCTGTATCCTCCGGTCTGCGAGGGTAGCATGTACGTAATACTGCCTCTCAGTAATCGTTTTTGATTCTGAATGCCCATAAAAGGTACCACATTCTCCGATTTCTTTCCAACCGTAATACCTATGTGTTCATTCTCTTCCTCCACAGCTGCCATATTCGCTCTCACACCATCCGTTTCAGAGTAAAAAAGCACACCATTGCCACTTGTCGTGTGAAGGAAGAATGCCACACGTTCCCCAGCTGGAATAGGAATGGGATCAAAGTCTGTTAACTCCGTCTCGCGCTTGTCAAGAAGCTTTATCTCTTGATCTAGAACAAGCCGCCAATCCGTGCTTTCAGTTTCCACACCCATAAAAGTTCCATCATGAATGAACAGAGACACGCGAGTCAAACTTGTCGTATCGGGAACAAAACTCAATTTTGTCACATTCACCTTGACGTGTTTGGCGACCACGTCAAACATGATACCATTATATGAGCCAGCCCCTGCGCCAAGGTGGTCCCCTGTTCGAAGGCAAAGCACCTGTCCTTCCACGGGCCGCTTCAATTCCTCCGCAAAAATTCCTGCTTGGTCAAGAACCTCTGAAAAAGTCAAACTTTGGTTCCGTAAAAGCTTCAATACGTTGCTAAATTTGGAACCTGCCTTCAATAGACACGAAAGCTTAGTAAGAACATAAGCGCAACTCCACCTGTCACTTTCCATATCCCGCCTTCCATAAAGTCGCAGCCCAGGAGAGGCACAAGGATCCTGCCGAAGCAAACAGTGAACATTCCACAAGGTGCATGCAACCACATTCTCCCCAACTATTCGAAGGTACACATTCTTGGAACTCACGTGTCCATGAGGCAAGTGGTGCAAGTGCCAGTGTTCCAAGGCACCAACGAGTGACATTGCAATAACCCTCTGTTGACACTCATTAAGTGTATCTACAAGCACCGAATCCATGGTACAGTCGTACCACCCAGATGTTATGATCCCACACCAAGAGGAATCTCCCAGGGGTTGAATAATTTCTTCTTGGTGCATCACGCATACATGCCTCGTAACAAGGTTACAGGGATTGATAAATACCTCGCTGTCATCAAAGCGAAAAAGGTGAAGTGTTCGTTCCCTTGGACCGTCCTCGGCAAAATACAAGAGGTGTATCATACAATCACTGTTCCTATATCCGATTACCTCGTACTTGTCTGGCAAAAGCAGAATGACATTATCCTCACCCCCACCAGGGGAATGAATAACCACAGCCTTTTGCTCGGATTCAGAGAGACCACGGATAACTTTTTGAACCTCCTCTCTAACACAAAAAAGTTCCGCCTCTTCTGCCTCTACGTAGGCCATGCGCCTTGAGAAAGCACCCACCTCCACAAGTACTTGAACGGCACGTGTTAATCGGTAAGCAAAGCGGGAACAGTTAAAGCGATCACTCCAAGCCTCTTCGACAAGACTTACTTGTTGAGATGGTAGAAGCCCAACAACATGACGAAACACGGAAAACATGGAAAACACCACACTATACGGAAGACGACGAAGAATCGTGGGTGTGATAGGCTGGGAACTGAGTATCATAGACGGTGAAGTTAAAATCCCTCCATTGCCCCACGCTGTGCAGGAAAAGGCCGATATGGTCGCCGACGCTGTGGCGTGATCCAAACGAACAAAGGGCGACAAGGGCAAATTCGAGGGTACGTTACGAAAGACAACCCTTGGTGATTCATTGTCTCGTGCCAACGAGAGGGTTCCATCTTCACGATTCAAAAGAAAGTGCAAATGTGTTCCGACCAAAAACATTTGATTGCTAGAGGGCCCAAGAGGAGGAATAAGCTCCTGCGTCGGTAACGAGTCGGCATCATACACGTCTTGCACAGCCCAGACACTGTCAACTTCTTTACACATGGATCCAAAGTGTGGCGTCAGTTGATGAAACGTCGACGTCACAATACCCGCAAAATGTCCAGACCCCAGTGAATCCCCACGTGCACGATCCGAACGATCCATTTGAATGACAAATGCGGATGATCCTGTCATTGGAAGAGGTGATCCAATAACGGCTTGGCCTCCTTCTTTACAACATCTGGCCGTGAGACCATTCCTGGAAATACTCACATTAAGCGGTTCGTAGGAAACCCACTTGGGGACGTAAGAACAAGGATCTGTTGCGTCATCAGTGAGGCACATGACGGGTCTAGCACCCTTGATAACACTTGGGGCATGCAGATGAACCGTCACTGCATCCGACCCCACATTCATAAGAGCTATCTTTGGTGATAAGCCCTTCGGAGAGCCCAACTGAAGATCCTCCATTGCAACGTGACACCGTATGTTGTCATCCTCGTCGTAAATCAAAAAATCACCATCAACTGTAAGTGCAAGACTAAGCACTTCATTCCTAGAAAGACTAAAACTGCACCGAATAGTATGATTTCGGATTGTGCCCAAAAATACGGTAGTAATTGACTTAGGTATAACAAAATGAACCTCCAGAAAAAAAACCTTTTCGTTTGTTTCCGAGGTCACTGAAAACTGCCAGAATCGAGGTCGCTCTGCTGGCCAATTTGCAAAATCAAATGGACCTTGCAAGGCACAACTTTTGCTTGGCTGCAGCTGGGCTGACTCACGGCCACCCTCCCACGTCCAGCTTTGCACTGACGCGAGGGCCAAAGGCGGTGTAGCGAGAAAATCCATTTCCTTCACACTCAAGGAAAAATGAATGCAACCATCGCTGGAGATACACGAGTAGTGTAGCAGAGACACCAATGTGGGTAATTTGTGATGAATGGGACCCCCTTTCACAGCACAGTACATTTTTGATGCTGAGAATAATTCCTGTCGTGTGCCATCTCGAAGAATAACCTCTGGTGACAAAAAGAAAAATCTCACAGGGGTATCGACGCCAAGACGGAGTGGAAGATCCGAAATAAAAATCATCTCCCAAACACCTGAAACGCGTGTAAAGGAAACGGACACAAATGCCCCCATAATTTCATGATATGTAAAGGGACAAACAAATCCTAGTGATTTTACGTCCTCTTTTCCCTCAAGTAAAAGAGTAGGAGATATCGTGTACTCCAAGATGCAACCATCACAAGTGACAGCGACACCACCTTCTATTTGTGCCGTAGGAATTTGTAAATCCACGCAACATGTATGAGATGTGGGATCAAGCACAAGAGATTTCACACATGCCGCACTGGTCTCCGCATTCAAAGATCCCTGCATAATTAAGTATCTTGAGAAGACACTAATAAGTTGCTCATCCTCACGCAAAAAGGGCATATGTTTTTTTCCAGTTTTGTAGCAAATCTCTTGCGTAGAAAAAGGTTGATTGCAATCCACGCAACTAATGATAGGAAGTAAATGATCCACGGAAAGTGTCACATGTTGATTGGGATTAGACTCACACCTCGCCAACACACGCCAATTCTCATCTGGGTCCTCAGCAAGACGAACCAGCTGACCTGAAAGGTCTGCATCACCGGTATTTGCCACTAGAGCAAGGTCCCCTTTACTAAAGGAACTAAAGCGTGCAGTCTCTTGCGCAAAAAGTGGTAGAATAACCACGCCATCACGCAATTCATCAACAAAGTTCCCCTTCATAGTGCTACTTAGCAGATTTCCTGCCACTTCCATGTCGCAAGAGTTCGTTGTATTCGCCGTGGCAAGTTTTGCAAGGACACCAATAACGGTTTCGTCCTCAAACAGGGTGGCGGCAAAAGAGGCATCACCAACGTAGGCAATCAATGCTGCCAAGATGCGTACCACCACCAAGCCTCTCAATGCAGGAAAAACGGCATGGTTTCGCGTCAAGGGCGCCTTTTGGATAAAGGTCCGATACGTGATACGCCCTCGAATCGCCCGCGGTTCTGCTGGAATTTCTGTAAACGGCAACGGTGACTCACTTTTCTTACCTACAAAAATTGTCAGCATCCCATCATCCTCAAATTCATCCCCAACATCCCCCAAATGGCCATCACTGCGGTTGTAAAAACGTACACCACAACTTGAAGTTGTATTAACGTAAATTGCGTACACCTGCCCTGCCCGAAGATGCAAGTTAAGTGGGCCAGGGGAAAAGAACTGTTTATCGGAGAGGTGCATATCTTTAGAAATAGCTTCCTGCCATTGAGGTGGCATTTTTTCGGCACCTTGCATACTACCCTCCTTCCAAAAGACTTTCACATTCACGTTGTCTGTTGTTGTCTGTGCAACACAAAAAATTTCTTCCAGCAAAATATCCCGTCTGCTACGGATGTCAAACATAATTCCATTGTATGATGCGGAATTGTTTTGATTCAAACGTCCCCCAGTAAAAATAGAGCAAACTTCATTACATGCTATGATATTACTTGTGGTAGTGGCAACAATGTCACCCACAAAGCCTTGCACACTGTAAAAGCTATTTTTTACTGTATAATGCGTGTCGCTGGGTTGCAGAAAACATGAAAGCCTGGCACTTTTTCTCTCCTCCAAAGACCCCTCAATTGTTGAGCAAATGGCTGTAAAAATATACCGACCCTGCTTCAACAAAAGAACGAGATCATCCATGCAGAGTTCATACATGTCGCTTCGAAGGGGCTTCATGGCGTAGTAGACCCAAACCCATTTCCGCTCCGTGTTTTCTGCATCAACAGAAAGGTTATCCAACAGGGAATAAAACAGTGACAAGGCGAGCTGCGTCCGACCTTTAGTTTGCTTAACACCAGCACCGATAAGAATTGGAAAGACAAATTTCCGAACCAAAACGGGATCATCAAAGACTTCCATAACAAATTCCATGTTTGAAACCGCACATGTTGAGACGGGAAGGCTTTGGAGAAAAACAACATCGTCATATCCATCATTATTATCGTGTACAGTTTCCAAATGCGCTGGGGCTCGTTCAATGAGTGCTGGCCTCGTGTCTTTGTTCTGCGTGTACATGATGGAGCCACAAAAGCCCCGCGGGGTAGAAACAGTTTCCAAAAAGGGTGAGCTGCTTTCACTTATGCGTCCCACAAAAACTGTAAGAATGCCATCCGAGTCCATTGTACTGGAAATAGCCCCAGAACAGCCATCTTCTATGGAGTAATGCCCAATGCCACAATTGTGGGTTGCATTGATGTAGAGAGCAAAAGTTGCATTCGACTCAATTTGTATGCCACTAAATTTAACAGTAAACTGACGCTCCGAGTGCATATCGACAAAGTTGGAAAACACTTTGGTCCATGCTGTTGCCTCACGTTCATGCATATGATGCGAGCCCTTCTTAAAAAACACATCCACCCTATGTCGTCCAGTTGTATGCGTCATGACAGACAACCCCGTCAGCACTATCGTATCGTGTGCCAGGAGGTCAAACATAATTCCATTGTAAGAACCATTGCGTTGTGGTCGGTACTTTGTCCTGCCAACTTCAAACACACGCGTAACTGTGCTTGTCGGTAGCGTGGGGAGAGCATACAATCCTTGAAGCACTTGGTGAGGCCCCTCATTGTCCACAATATATAAAGAAGACAATTGAAGCGAAAACCACGTCCGTGTCTCTTCTTCATCACGTACATTGACGGAGTTATTTTCAATCAACATCACAGTGCCTCGCCTCGGTACACTAAGGCTTCCAGCTTTGAATGCCACCCGAGAATCCGGCTTCAGTCCAGTAAAATCTGCGGCAAGAGCACAAAAGCGGACATCTTTGGCCCGCACAGCGTATTGTCGCTTCCCTGGACATGGGCACAAACACTCCACAATGCCAATATCGTTGCCGTAGCTTCGCACAACCTTACCCAGGTGCGACTTCCCGTAAAGTGGTGGGACAAGCGTCGCAAACGTTCCACGCGTTGAAAAGTAAATTACAAGTTGTTCGGGTTTCAAATTGTCGTGCGCCGTTAATGTGCGAGTGGCAAGCAGCAATCCATTTCGGTAAACAGTCACCCCCTTCTGATCGCGTGTTATAGTAAGAGTATCGTCAATGGCAAAAAGTATCCCTAAACCCTCCTCCGTCACAAGTGGCGCGAACTGCCACGATGCGGAAGCGTGTGCAAGTGTGTGAGCAACAGTGTCAAAGAGAAAACATGAGGAATGCATGACATCTGTTGAGGGTCCAATAGCATCCTCGTGAATAAATCCAACCGCTACAGGTGAAAGACTTGGTTCCACAACACTATTATTTGCAGACAAAAATCCACTAGTAGCTGTGAGAACACAAGCATCACGAGAGTAAACCGCAACGCGGAGACTCGTTTCCTCCTCGGTAAGGCCCGTACATGAGACCACAACAGGGTGCATCTGAAGACCCAAGAGGGAGGAACTCACCAAAACAGAAACCCTGTTGGTGTCCACAAGAAGGTATAATGTGATTGAGGATGAAACCTTTGTGTTGGCATCACACCATATGCCCCACACATCGTGTTCTGCAATGCAACGGTCAAGTTCAGCCATGTTGATGAGACGATAATCACGCGCAAGCTTTGTTACCCCCAGAAATAAACCCGCTGTGTTTAAAAAGCGAGCTCCCTCCTCAGCAGCAAACTTTAACTCCAGTACAACACGTGTACCGTGCGGTATCACTGTTGAGCTTACCAGAAGCGTATCACTCTCCACACGACTACTCGACTTCAAGATATTCCCAACTCGCCACTGCACACTAAAGGGTTGCAGCCCACCAAATGAAAACCCTCCCACGCCTGCAACATGCCCCAGCGAAATATCAACACGTTGGTTACTAAACGAATTGAGAGGCCCAAGCATGGCAAAAGCTGCGTCATTCTTCGCCAAGCAGACAGCGCCTTCAACCTTTACGTTGACGCCTCTTTCCTCCGACCATGTAAGTACGTTGTTCTCCACAAATTCAACAATGTCACCAAGAATCAGTTCCTTCGGACTGTGTCTCGAGACAAGGTAGTCTGGAAGTGGATTTTCCACCCGAAAGTAGTGAAACATAAGTTTGGGAAACTGCCAACTGTTGAAGCATTCTTGACACAAATATATACCTCCCTCGCTTTCGTACCAAAACTTCGACAACCCCACTTCACAGGAGCTGCAATGCACCCACGAGGAATGACTTTCCCGGTCAGCAATCCCCCCAGAAGGAAAGATATTCCTCGCAGGAAAGACCCGCGAATTCAGAAAAGAAAACACCACGACAGTGTCTGCACCAGCCAAAACGAACGGTCGTAACTTCTCCCCTTCAGGAATTGTTTCAAATAAAACGCCGAACTCAACAGACTTTCCACTTCTAATACGAGAAAAGGATGCTGTGCCCTCACGGCGATCCAATTGAACAATAATAAGATCGCCTGAACCAAACAAAATATGTCCAGAACTAAATACCATCCCAGGCTCCACAGAACAATTGACACTATTGGTTTCTGCGGCGTCGTGGCTGCACAATGCCCACGTTTTCTTACAATGAACCACCTTTTGGGGATCTGTGAAAAGCTCCGTCTCGGAAGAAACTCCCACGTACAACAAGACATCGCTGCTAGATTTTGTGGTAATGCTCACGGCAAAAGTAAAGGCGTTCTCAAGAAGCACATTCCCTCGAATCATAGAGTATCCACTCCCAGAAGTTACCCCAATCGAAGGATTAGGAGTATACAGAGAACTGGTTGACAAGCGTTGATCAATTGTTATCGGTGTCCCAGATGCAGGTTGGCAACCATTCACCATCACAAATGAACGCGACGTCGATTGAAGCAGTGACAAGGGCATATCTGTGGAGGCTGTACCCAATGATGTTGTACTCACGTTTTCCTGAATGAGGTTAAGACCTCTCAAAAAGACTAGCTTAATGGTTTCAAGGGCCACGTCATAGTAATGCCTTTCAATTTCTCCTCGTTTTTCCTCCTCAGATCTCATCAATGGCACAATCGCAGAGGCCTCAAACAAATTTCGAGAGAGCTCAGCGAAAAGCCAACCACAGCACCGTAGGCTGTCGGATTCCGAAAGGGAAAAAGAAGTGGTTTCACAAAGGAAGGTTTGAGGTCAGAGAGTTGTGTGGCAAAGACTCGCATGTCCCCATCGGCTTCAAGGTACACAATAGCCTTTGAATCTACATCAAAAACGGAGTCCACTACAACGGTTCCATGTGTCTCGTGCAGACAAAATTCATAGCTCTTCTCACCGCCTAATATTGCCAAGGCAAGAAGGCAGCTGTCTAGGTCTTGGTGCGATCGCGTCAAAAATCGGTGAATCCACTGAGAAACCGTATCTCCAAAGTATGGAACAACATGCAGCTGCTGCAAGGTATGAACCGCCACACTGCGGCGTAGGCCACTCAAAAATAACTCACGTGAATCTTCAACTGAAGTAGTGGTCTGAATCAATTCACAAACGGCGTCGTCATTGAAATGGAAAACAAAAGGATATAAATTATCCACACATGGAATGTTGGTAAAGGCCAACCCAATCGGAACCATACCATCTCGGTAATATGTAATCTCCCCCATGTCGGCGTTCAGCTCCAACCACACAGTCTCATCGTTTCCGTATATTCGACGTTGACTATTGCGTGGAATACAGTGACGACGTAAGAGTAGCTGTGGTACCTGATCTTGATCATCTGTGTCTTGCAATACGTAAACATCATCTCTGCTTATGAGGCTTGTCATGTTCGATACGGGCGGATGTCCATGTGTGAGACCCACGTAATAGCAACCACCCAATGGAGCACCCACACCTCGACCTTCCTGCTGACGTCGGTGGATACGAAATCCAATCATATGCCTGCCTCGGGAAGGCATAGGTGAAGCACCGTAAAAAGCCCCCTTTCCCATCACCGTAGTTGTCCCACCAAGCCAACGAGGAACAAATTCTGGTGTTTCATGTTCTACAAATAGTTTCACCCGTGCGAGATCAACCAGAGCGTTCACAATGGTCTCCTGTGTCATAAACCGTCGCAAAGCCTGCACCGCCTCTCCAAAGTAATCCTGTCGAAGCGTTCGAGCTACATTCCTCAAAGAACGCGCGGCGCAAACCTTGACCCAGCGATCATGTGCGTCAATTAACGCAAAAGAACAAAGCCGAAGGACTTCCAAGTGTGTTGTACTTGTTACGGCATTGAACCGAAAGCAATCAATAACAACATTCATCGTAATGAATAATCGTGCCAATAGCATATTTCCATCCCAAATACGTCGCAAGACCGCGGTGGAAGACGCTGTATTAGCCACCGAGATATGTCGCAGTCGACGCACCAATTCCATGACTGTTTCACGAAGAAAGATGGCTGCTTCTTCCAGTAGTGCACAAACAGAATCCTCACTTACGGTAGATTCATTTTTTTCATGGTTGAGTAGATTTCTGTAGCAAAGCGTCACCAAATAGTGCGCCGTCACAAACGCGCTATCACCAAACATGGGAGATGTGTTTAGACGCGCCCGACATGAGCCATGCAAGGTTGCAAGATCAAACCGAAAAGGGCTATAACTCCCAAAATTAACAATGAGTTTGACAAGGCTAGACGAGGCTTGAGCCGCAACGAAGGGTCGCATTATTTGAAAGGAACATTCCGTGGCAATTCCCAAGAACTCTCCGTTTCGTGTAAAAAAGACCGAGTTAAAAGGTGCCATGATACCACAGCCAATCACATCTCCAACTAACCAACTGGTGCTAAATTGATGGGTAAATGTTCCATAGGAAATCATGCCATCTGACGAGAACACCACAGCATTCTCCTTTGCCACTGGCATAGTAGCCACAAATGGAGAAGTCGTAATTCCAAGAGATACTAAAAGCCCTTCTTTCAAGAGTAGTTCTAAATGCACCTCAAAATAAAGGGCATGTGGCATCTCTGTTACAATGCATCCACTTGATAGGCCTGAAAAGAAATCATGTTCGTTGGATGTACAATTCATGTAGGTATCTGCCTTGAGAGCTCTCCAAGTATTACGTGCCAAGCAACAAACATCCATATCCTCCACCTGAACTCCAATGGTGTCCCCCTCCACAATGCTGACTTTTTCTACAGGCTGCAATGAATTGGGTATGATAACAGCACGATAAAGTAGACTAAAAATACCACAGTCCTTTAAAAACTCAAACCAGATATTCTTTTCATCCGCATTTTCCGGTGCAGTAGCTGGGGCATCATCTAGGCCTAAAAATATATATTTTTTTAGAACCCTAAAAACTGTCGCAGGGCGAATGATGGACATATCCACATTGTCCCATGGATGGCACAGCATCGCGCATAGCGAAATGGGTTCAACTCCACCTTTTTGTTTACTGTACACTCCAGCTTCAGGTGAATTCAACAAGCTTTGCTGAATAACAGAGTGAAGAAAACTGCACGAAGCATTCTGCAACTCAAGCTCTCTCTCAAAGCCACACCCAATCACATACTCAATATAGTGGTGTTCCATGGCATCGGACCGAGAATAGCCAGCTGAGGTGGCGGAAATGCGTTCACTTGCCTTTGACAAATCCCCTTTTTTATATCCATGGTACTGTAGATTTGCAAGCTCTCGGTAAAGAAGATGCAAACTCACTATTGCCGAGGTCATACCCTCATCGAATTGAACGGCGCACAATTCTTCTTGAAGTTTATATGCAGCCGTGTGAATCATGGCCTGCTGAGCCTTTTTCACAAGTGCCTGTACAAGTTGTTCATTGCTCATTCCATTATATCCACTAAGAAGAAAGTTCAAAATCTGTGAGGACGTATTTTCAGGAGTAGACTGCATCCCTTCACTTATAGGTGCAACACCCAAAAGTGAGTGACGTGGTCCCAGAAGACTTCCCACCGTGTCATACTGAAGACTTGACAAGTCCGACGTCCCAGCACCAAACCACTTTTTTAAGCTGAAGCTGTGACTTCCGGTGCAATCGCAGGAGGAGGAAGCAACACTTGGAACAGATCTAACATTTGGTATCGAACGTCGGCTTACAGGTCGTGATTCACTTGTAATCGGCTCCTCTGTCTGTTGATATTCAGCCATAATCGCCTCAAGCCTGGCACGCGGATTCAACATTTTCAGCAAAAAAAGGGATCGTTGCAGCATGGCATCCATACCTCCCTGTTGCAGCGCTTCCAGTATGAGAAATGCTTTTTTGCGCATAAACTCAAGTGCGTTCTGTAAAGACTTTTCAAGAGGAACATGTTTGGGACGATGCGAATGCCATACATACGCGGCACAAAATAAACGTAAAAGTGGTTCCAAACGTTCTTGGTGAGGTATTCGCCTCTTGCCATACATTATCTGCCATTCCGGAAGCAAAACACCTGTTCCTTCACACAGCTGAAGAAGCTCCGCTCGATCAGAAGTATCCAACAAACGCTCTGCTACATCTGAGCTGACGAAGTGTTGCTTTAAGACCTCCGGTGATAGTCCACCGCGAAAGAGACTCTCTCGTGGGAGGAGAATCGCGTCAGGGAGATCGGTTAGTAGGAGTTGATGCGTAATACGGAGAATGGCTTGACTCAATGCAAAACACATCTCTCGAATCCAGTCCGTGGATTGGGTCTGTAATTCAACCTGAGCATTGACAGTAAGTGTGATTTCCTTATTTTTGCCTGTAGGTATCGAGGTAATTTCAAGTCTGCCTCCAGAGGCAAACGCCACACGATCGGTATCTAATTTCTCGAATACCCTCTTGAAGTCGTTTGCCACAAGCGACACCTGCACCTGTGGAAGTGTCTCCCGTGGTGCTCCCTCATATGACACCTCAATGTAGCAAGCATGGCGCAAGTCAAACACAGTTGAGTGTGTTGTTGTTGCTGGGGCAAATACTCTATGCGTTTCAGTGAAGCAGTGACGAACAGACTGTAGTTGAGCAGAAGGAATATAAGCAGAGAGCGCCTCTCGTGTTGCGTTGAGCAAGTATAATACCTTCACGGCAACACTGGTGTCAATGTCGAGGTCAGTGAGAAAGTGGGCGATGGGGAACACGACGGTGCCAATGGAAGTCTGCTTTAACATATCGAGCTCTTCAACTTTCCACTTATTTCCCGGCAAGGTTGGAGGGAAGAGACGGCTAAAAATGCGTAAAATGCCTTTACATAAAGAGTTGAGTAGGGCGATCGAGGTCAAGTGCCACTTGCAATTTTTCTTCTGTGAAAAAATACCCAGCAGAGTTGCTAGTGTTGCCGTCGAGGGTCTAAACGAAGGATTTTGACCATTCAATAGAGACTCGGACTCCGCAAGGCACTCCTCATTGAGGCGATTGAGAAACTCCATGAAGGGTTTGTTCAAATCCTTCTCAATAACGCTTGCCACCAATGAGGGGAGATACTCGGGAACAAGCAGGTCCTTTACGTCCTTGAGCCGCTTAGCCTCTATCATGCGCTGGAACTGATAGTCGTGACTAACGCATTCGACAAGAAACACACGATGAAGTATTTCAAAAACACTCTGAACCTCGGCCAAAAAACTTTCGGGATCACATGGGTTCCCGCAAATTCGTTCGTACATACTCACCACCGTAGAAACCAGCCTCGGCGGACACGCCCGCCCCATCCATTTTAATTGCTGCGTCAGCAAGCATCCACAGACAGATAAAAGTATGAAGTGAAAGTTGTTTTCCACGTCCGAGAAAACCATGGTGTCAATCAACTCCTCGCATATATCAATAAGCCGAGAGACTGTCTGAAGAGAGACTTCATTGCAATGAAACAGCTGCGCCATCCGATGAACATCCACCCCACTTACCATGTCTTTTAATAACACAGTAGATATCTGGTGCAACAAGTAATATGACATCAGAATTGGCGTAAGCGGACGACCCTCCTTCGTAAGAAAATGTATTTTCTTACACATAGCGCTGCCCTCCTTCATGCTTGGAAGGACATGCACATGCCTCGTAGGAAACGATGGTGCCTGAACCCAGCAAAGACTGCAAAAGCCACTCTTGTCGGAAACAATACTATACATTCGGCTGGTGTGGGTGCAGAAATAGTACAATTCACTCGGCCTCACACTCAAACATCGCTGCTCCAATACGCGCCCATTCTCATCTGCCCACGTGCAAAATCCATTTTCCACTATAGCGATTTCGCACTCATTCGTCACAACATAATAATCCGCGGCAGGAATATATGGGATCACCTCCGACTCTTCCACAGCCCTTCTGCGGGCTGACTTCTGCGGCGCACGCCAAGTTGGAGCTGTTCCCCGCCAAACATGCGTCCCGTTAGCGCTTCTAAAACAGCATCCAGCACCCTCATTCATTTTGAAAGAGCATAACAGATTGGTCTCGGACGTGCGAAAAAAGCCTTCGGCTTCGCTTGTAACAAGCTCACTGATAGGCTCGGTTCGGTGCCATATTTGAAACCCAGAGATATATCCACTAAATGACCCTTCCAAAAAGCGAATAGAAGCCGCCGCTGGTGCAGTCGTTTTAAACATAACATCTTCGCTTCCACTGCTCTCGAGTGGCACGCCATCCTTGCTGACATTCCAGCCTGCCACATTATTCGAAGAAGTTAGAGTGGCGCTCCACAGGGTCCATCCCTCCTGCATAGCCTCCTGAATTTCTGTCATCACACTACCACAGTGAGCAAATGCAATGCATACACATGAGTTGCTTCCGTCCACTTCTATTCGCACCGAAAGCCAATCCCTTCCAGAGAAATTTAGGTTAATAAGCTCAAGTGAGGTGCTTTGCAAAGTTGGCTGAATATACAAAAAGAACTGAACAGTAAGAGATTGTGTCAGAGGTGCAATATGAATCACACTCGGCTCCACAGTCCCTGTTATTTTCATAGATGGGTCAAAGCCTGCAAACAAAGGTGAATGAGCGTCGTGGAAAAAATGAAGTGACACAAATTTTCCCATTCCGTAATACACCTGAAACTCCTCAGTTGCCTGAGCACCGCGGACGTCCAGCACATGGCGCACCTGTAGCGTTTCCACGTCGTAAAATGTCACCACCCCGGCGCGTTCCGACTGTACAGCAACCTTGTCATTCTCCAGAAAAACCCCGTGGCATTCCTTCAGATGATTGTCCTCATTCCTGGCAAGAAAATTGTAGGGTGGCTTTAACAGCATCTTGTAAATTCCATTCCTTGTCAGGAGAATACCGTGTGGTTCGTCATTGTGCAGCACGACACAAACACCAAGAATGTTTCGTGAAAAGTCCAAACCGAGTGAATGAGCCAGCGGAATGTATGACTTTACCCGAGAGAAGGGAAATGAAAGCCGCATGCGTGGTAGCATAAATGCCTCTATAGAAATGATCCATGGCCGAATTCCGTGTAGTGGTAATTCCTCTGCCATCTCTGGGTTACGATAGACCCACCTAAAAAGAGATAAAAGCATGTCAAGTTTTTTGGAGGCCAAAACAAGTTTAAACAAAAGTGCAACTGCACTCCTCAACCAGGCGTCACCTTGACGGTTGCCGGATCCCCGCGCCGAGGCGGTTTCCCTTTCAGCCTGGAGAAGCAGCATCCGCGTCAACCGCTGAAACCCCCATGATTGCAGTGTCGCACTTGCAGAGTTCAAACCACAGCGGTCCACAACACTATGAAGAAAACGAAGAACTTGTAGACTTACTTTGGGTTGCATCGATTCATACAAAACAGCCATGGTCCAATCAAGGGAATCCACGTGATAAACGTCATTGAAAGGAATATCCACATCACCCGAATTCCGCCCTTCACCATCCACACGGTTATTGTCATCATCCATTCCTTCAGCAGTTTCTGAGCCCTCATCTTCCCAGTTCGAGCATAGCAAGTCCTCGGAGTATGCGGTAAGAGCAACAGAAGCATCCGCCGCCTTTTTTGCCCTCAGACTAACAGCTCCCTTCACAAGCAATGAGCGAAGGAAAACTAGAGTGGGAAGTGTGTTGCGTCGGGTAATTTCAACAGCAGTAAGTCGCATAAAACGGGCGACTTGATCCGTGTCTGGATGACGCACATTTAATATATCGGGAATCTCTGGAAGAGGTGAAAACGGGGCAAAAGTTAGATTTTTGGCATTAGCAGGGAGCAAGGGCCACGCCCTAGAGAGAACATCCGCAGAACTATACTTCACCAAATCCTCCAAGTTCAGAGAAGTCATACCCTCTGCCCCCATATGCAAATAACCAAATGGATAAAATCCACGTGCCTGATTCCACAGGTTCTTCTGCATAGGCTTGTTACAATAACGATATGCCTCCGGATAAACGGCAGCGCATCTGTTCGCAGCTATATCACGCACCTCAGCAGTCGAAGTAGGCCTTGGTGGTCGCCTGCGCCGAGCCATTAAACGCGCCTCTTGTTGTCGTTGCGGTTGCTGTAGTTGCTGCTGAGAGTGTTCACCAACGGAACTGTCCGAGCTGTAATCATCATCATCCTCCAAGTTCACAGAATCTCTTTGCCGCACTTCAGGCAGCAACAAGCCTGGTGAAACCCCCCAAAATTCCATATAAGTGTCCCCCGGAGGTCTTTCCCCGGTCATCCCGACAGGATAAGACGTTGTCCCTGGCCGGGTGCCACTTAAATCAGTCATTCCTTTAGTTGTTGTATGTCCCTATTGTTTGTTTGTTTTTTGTCTTCCTCCTATTCGTCACGAAATCCCAGTTGAAAATTTCTTTAAAGATAGCGGAGTGAAGGTATCAACATTTATTTTGTCTCTATTTTTTTTCCGTATGTGTGTGCGTGTGTGTGTATGTGTGTATGTGTGTGAGCCTGCACATAAAGGCGTGAGACAGATGTGGTTTGTTTGTAAGTGTTTGCTCGCCGCGCCGGACCTCACAGAGAGTGGTTACTCACAAAAAATATTAAGGCATGCTGACCACAAAGCAAAAGAAAGATAAACAGCATGCGCCTAGATTGGGTCATGTCTCTCCATTTGCGGAAAGAGCAAAGAAAAAAAATATGTTATGTAGAAAAGATCACAGTTTGGTCCAGTGTGCGCCCAACCTGTCCTGCTTTGGAAAGGAATTAACCACCTTCTTACCCATACACACACACACACACACACACACACACACACACACACACACACATGCATTCTCTCTCTTTCTATCTCTTGGAGCCCATCGACCCCATGGCGCATATTACTAGTGGTTCCGGGTATTGAGCACTGTTTCCCCTAACGTGCTTCATCCCATTCTCTGGAGTCTGGAGGCGCGCTCAACGTATCCACCGGAACACCAAAGCCCTCGCGAGGGTCACCGCAAGGGTAATTTATACGAGGGCACCAACTCCAGCGAACATTGGACAAATCGTACATAACAATGCCTATGATAATAATCACATACGATGCGAAGAACACGGGAGTGGGGTAAACATTAAAGATGGTCACATTCCAGATGATACTGTACACACTCACTGATAGCAACGACACATTGGCAAACGCCGCGCTTGCAATCAAAAATAAAAACGGTAGCCCAGTGTATACAAAGAGCATCGACAAACCAAACATCATTTGGTACAGCCAGTCCTCACTTGTCCATGTGTTTTGAGCCGGTGCAAATGACCTCCACTCCACAGCAAAAAACTGAATTACGGCAAAAATAAGAGCACAACTGGACATGCAGCCAAGATTTTCCACAAATGGTATGTACTTTGGAACTTCCGCTACGCATTCCTCCTCCTCCTCCTCCTCCAAAAGCTGCCCCTGGTGCTCTTCTCGGTTTGACTCCATGGAACGCACATTGCTTGGCGGCGTCGAAGATTTGTTGTGCTGCCCCGTCATTTGCACCTCACGAAAAGATGACATGCTGGGGGCAACGGACGGATTGGCCACTGCTGCCTCTTGATTGACGTCCGCGGTCTGCGCATTCTCAATTTGTATAAGTGATGGGCGTGGTTTGATAAACCACTCCATGAGAACATTACTTGTTGCGTAAAGGGCAGCGGCAAGCAAGCAAAGCACGTCACCCTTCGCAACGTTAGGCCCCACTGTATCTCGGGAAACCCCATCAGCGTCCAAGACAATGAGGACCACTAATCCACCTGTGGCAATGATACAGCCAAGAAAGTGTGAGAGTGCAAAACGCATCTTCAGGACAAAGATGCTCAAGACGAGCACACACGGGATGTTGAAGCAGCTCAAGAGCTGGACCGAAATTATGTCTGTGTACTGGTAGGCCTTCACAATGACAAAGTTCGCCTCCAAGTCAATAATGGCCAGCACAGCGTACCTCCACGGCCGGTAGAAAAACCCAAAGTTTGAAAACTTCCGGTGTCGGTTACGAAAATACAGCACAAGAAGAAATGGTGCATAAACGACAAAGATAAAGGCGTACGCCGTCAACAACTGCAGCAAAGGATAACTGGCATTATGAGATACCAGCTTTGTCGTGGCCACCCCGGTGACGGAGTTTAAGAAGGCCACAACCTGGCCAAATAAAACGTGAAGCACCAATCGCCGGAGTTCCCTTCCCTTCATCTATCGTGCTGCAGCAGAAGAAACTGCAAGATAATAATAATGGCAATAATAATAATCATCATCATCACGTTACGTCTGGCGACACAACCCCGATGAGTGAAAGGAGAAAGATGGAGTTTTTTTTTCTTTTTCTTTTAAAGAACACGACTAGAAACACTTCACAAAGCAATAAACCAGTTATGAAATTAGTTGTGCATTCAATGCACAAAGTTCACAGCAGCGTCATGCAGCTCAATCATGCTTTAATCTTTTGTCCGATAGGCTCGTACCGCCTTTAACATTTCACGCTGCGCGTAATTGGAAAAAAAGGTGGCAAGCATTCGTTGAGTCCACATTGGAACTCCGCTAGGCATCTGCACATCGTTGGCCGATGTCATGATCATAAGCGTCCCATCCAACCGCCTTGTTTCCCTGTGAAGACGCTCACTCGCCATGAAGGCGTCGTATATGAGCTTTGTGGTCCTCTCATCCACCATACTCCCAGCAAAGGAGAAGGGCAATGGATCTGCCCAAAGCTGAATTGCCGCATCCGCGATAGGAATAATCAAAATATGTTGGTAGTTTACACTGACGCGAGTAGCTTCCTGCTCGCTTTCGCACGAATGTAGCCATGTGGCAAATGGTTCGGACTGCTCAGCGGCCTTCTTCACTGTCTCGCCACTGCCACTATAGAGGACATCATAGAGCTTCAGTGGGCTCGAAGCACAACCCGACTTTGTGTAGCACACAGAACGGCGTTGATAAGCAAATAGGCGATCGGCCATACCAAATTTCTCAAGAAGCGAGTGACCAACACGGTGCGCAAACCATCCTTGTTCAAGAACTTCCTCCTCAATATCGGGAACCAAACGACAGGTGTCGCCACGACAAATTGGTGTCTTCTTTGCAACCGTTTCAATAGGCCGCTTAACCGCCGTCATAGACTCCGGAGCAGTCACCGTTACGGGAGGGTCCCACTTGCAAAACATGTGATAATTGTGATCCCACCTTCGCCGAAGCTGAAGATCCGTCATAAACCTGAAGATTTCCTCTGGAAGGGCGTCAGGAAAAAATCCAACAACGCGCATGAAAGGTATTGGGCGCCCACCCTTTGAGTCTGGTAAATAGGAGGAACCCAATCGCAGCACCTGCACCTTGGGCTCGTCACTCAACCGAGCCACCGCATTGGGCTTCGGAAAGCTGCTAGATTCCACCTTCCACTCCGCCACGCGCGCGTCCAAAAAAGACATAAAGTCCCAAAGGGGACCCAATGGGGGGCTGTCCAGCACAAGTGTCGGGGACTCCTGCGTCATGGCCGCCGGGGCGCAACGATGCAACCAGAACGTGGTTGCCGCAGCCACTGTAGCACACACCGCCGCAGGTCTCCCAAGGGCGGCCCAAGACATTGACAAGAACGCAGGCCCACACACTAAAGAAACAAAAAAAAAAAAGGTGAACCAAACCTAAAGCCAAATAGCGAACGTTAAACTCAGAGAAGAAAAAAAAAAGGTGAACCAAACCTAAAGCCAAATAGCGAACGTTAAACTCAAAGAAAAAAAAAAAGAAACGCATAAATTCGTGCAATCAGTGGCCGTTCTCAGAAGGACACACCTCAGGTCAAAAATTAACACGTACAACCGCGGACCACACGCCACAGACCAACTCGCCTATATGCACACCCACACATCCACACAGGCACAGAGAGAAAAAGGCACAAACGTCATTCCAAAGCCCCCCCCCCCCCCAAAAAAAAAAGGAACAAAACAAATAAACCTCCAATAATGATAATGAAAAGTTACGTGGCACTAAACAGCCGCACGATACACTCGAGCTCCCTTTCAGTCAAAAAAAATGTTTGGGCACAGTCGATCGGTATTTACCACACGCATACAACTAAATGGGGTATGGACCTGCAGTGCCGAATCGAAAGCGATTGACATGGAAAAGAGAAGCACCGCAGAAATCCACAACCCGAGTAAAGCAAAGTATTTTCCATAGTGTAATAAATGACAATGTGAAGATAAAGATTTCGTTGATGACACAAAGAGATGCTTCATCGCTTCTGGAACGCAGTGCCACTGCGGATTCCCCCGTCAGAGCTTGCTGTGGCTGACAGAACCAGAACATGTTTCTTCGTAAAGGCGTAATATGTTAAAGGTTCTTTTGGAGGACTTAGCATCGGCGTTAGCGGATATTATCGTGTGACGACATCTGCAAAAGGTGATGCTTTCATAAGAGGGAAAAAGTTTTACCTCATCAGTGGAGAGCAAATGTTCAACGGGCTCTGCACGTACCTCGGCGTGAGCCCAAGACCTGCCGCCAAGCCTCAGCTACGCCACAAGGGACTTCCAAGACAATACACATGAGCAAAGTGCGTCAGCTGTCAAAGGATGCACCTGTCGGTGACAAAATCTCTCGTGTCAAGAAGAGAAGGGGTGGGGACAAAAGCGATCACCTCTACCCCTGCAAACTCATATTTACAAACCAAAGCACATCACATTTGTCTATGCAAAAGCAAAAAAAGAAAAAAGAAAAAGAAAGATAAAATAAGTGGGTGAAGGGAGATGAAAGAAAAGCAACAAAATACGGGAAGTTGCACCTTTTCCAAGGATGAAGTTGCGGAGGGTTCAGCTTCGGGGTTGGTGTAAAAAAGAGGAAATAAAAAATAAAAAATAAAACAACATTCCACACTTCAGAAAAAAAGAATTAAACGTAGGAGAGAACGGGTGGTTGCATAAATAGAAAACAATACTTCACACTTTTTCGACTTTGGCTCAGATTCCCCGTCACCGTTAAGAGGCACTGCGTCTATGTGAAATAAAAAGCGTCTCTTCACACCTCGCTTTAGCATCCCTGTGCGGCGACTCTCCTCAAGCTGCCGCGCCACATAACTGCTCCTCATGTCCACGGACGTGCAACCATGAACCACCTTGTAGAAGCGCAAGACGGAGTCACTGTACAGAAAAACACCAGGAAGCGTGACGCACCCACCCCGGTGAAGCGCTGAACTGCCTAGGTCCAAAAATGGAATTACATCTTCTTCCTGTATGTCGTCTGTGTTGCACACACGTGTCTCGTCGGTAGAGTCCTCGCCGAAGGACTGTTTTGAAAAGATCAGCTTAGTGGGAAGGACAACATCCCCACGCTTACCCACCAGGCCAGACACACTGCCGGTAAGGTTCACGCTGCGGATGTGGTCGCTAAAAACAAGCACGAGACTTCGCAAAATAATCTCAACCTGCGCAGCAAACGTTCGATCGATGTTAATAATAAAACCATTTCCTTTCATGCTCTGCTGATTCAATGCGGCGTGACGCAAAGTGGCATCTATGCCCGAGGCTTGCAATTTACTGATATTGATGAGGTCAACAACAAGCCCTGAAATGTACGAATCCTCCATCATGGTGAAGCCTGAGCCCTCCAAAACTTGACGATACTTCTCCCGCACGGAGGTATCCTCCCCCAAAACTTGTGCCAGTGCGTAGAGGTAACGATCATCCACATTTTTCAGCGCGGTGACCTCCGCCGGAAGCGCCAGATACTTTTCTAGCAACAGCCTAAACTCCTCTGTGGGGGAGCACAAAAGGCTCTTAATGGTGATGTTAGAAGAAAACATGACATCAATCGTCAAATCCGACGGTAAGACGTCCTCGCCACCGATACCAAGCTCCTCCCGGATGTGTCGATTGATGCAGAGACTCCATCGTTGATACGGATCCTGTGAGAATTTCTTCGCCAAGTTCACATCCACGTACACAACAAATTCTCCACGGCGCAGCAAAATGTTGTACAACACCTTGATCACCTCGGGCCCTTCCCAGATTTGCATCAATCCATCAATTTCCGCCTCGGAAAAGGGCAATTGGCTGAGAACCGCCTTAACCGTAGCATCCGATGCCGTGTCAGCGACGGCGAGTAAATCACGCAGAAAGTCAGTGGCAAGTGGGCAGGCAAGTCGCTGCAAACGCAGCCGTATTTTTTTCGATTCTACAATCAGCATACACAAGTCGGTGACAAACTCTATAATGTCTGTAAACCCATCCCGCGCCATGACAAGAACTTGTCCGTTTTCACCGATCTTCCACGCGCCTCTCCGTCGTCTTGTGGCCTCAAGGGACATTGTGGTTGAGAAGCCCAATCCATCGGAGAGGTGAGTCGGTACGCTGCGCGACAGGGTAATCACAAAGGTTTCCGTGATGTTCTCCGGTAGACGTTTAACGCAGTAGTGTAGCGCGTCTATATCAATTACCGTGGAATGCATGAAACTATGCAGGACCGTCTCACTGGACTCGTAAATACTCACAGATGTGGGCATAGATAACTTGTATCCGCCCTCGCCAAAGCTGCGCGTTCCAGGCACCGATGTTGACGATAACCCAAAGAGTACACGGCAAAAATCCTCAAATACCGCAAATGTGGAAAGTGTTTGTACAATCTGGATCGAAACGCTGCTGGCAAACATCGAAGAAAGCGCAAACAGTTCACAGAACTGCCGCTTTGGGATAAGGAGTAATGATGTCAGGGAACTTGCGTGATACGAGAACTCCAATGGTTTTTCCAATATGACGCTATCAATGCCAAAAATGTTTGGTGCGCTAATGCTCCCAATGCGGCGGTGGCCGACGATGGATGTGCGACCAACCCTTGTGTTGATTACCTCAACTGTGCCGGAGACCAGCACAAAGACGTGTGTTAGCAGACTCCCTTCATCAATGATAGTGTCCATGGCACTGTACTCACGCAACATCAGGTTTAAGCCCATAATATGATTTTCGTTTAGCGTGTACAGGTGCGGCACGGTGTAGAGGAGAGAGTGCATCGAGGGAATACTGCCTTCCTGAAGCATTGAAACTTTCTTATTGATGAGCGACAAGGGCTTAGGCGCGTGTGTCAGCGGTTCCACCACCCCAATCATATCGTCCACGCTTGTTTGCTCGTTGGAGTCAAACGCGTTGTTCTCCCCACCTCGAGAGGAAGTGGCCGAAAGAGCCGAATTCCGGGAATGCTCCTCAGACGGTACGTTCATTCCGCTCATGCGCAACGGTGACAAAAAATACTATGTATCTTTTTTTTTCTTCTTCTTTTTTTTCTTCTTGTTATTATTGGTTTCTCTCTATCTGCTTGCATGCACGCGTCACATACCCCCAACAGAAAAACCTCGTCGCAACCAATAAGTAAAAGAAGAAGAAAGCAATAACAAGAATACCCATGGCGACATAATAAACAACAACCACCATTGCCCAGACGCGTTTGTGTGTGTGTGTGTGTGTGTGTGTGTGTGTGTGGTTGCATTCACAAGATAATTTTCCGCACGAAATCCAAGGCGCCACCCCGCGCGCCGTCACCGTGCACCGCCACACGGCACACGTTTGTTAATGCTGTTTTAGATGTTTCGGAGGTGGTCTGTTTGTTTTGATAATTTCATTGGCTACGGCCCATCCTCGGAACACAGCCAAACTTTTGGCACCTCCGACGCTTCTCACATGACAGACAGGGGCACCCCTTGGATCTGCTGCAGATGAGCAACTGGGCCTCGCTCGGCGGCACCCAGGGCTCGGTCAGTGGCCCGTCAATCACCTCGGGAATTCCTGGCCGCTTACCAACAGACTGCCAGCAGACTTGTTGTCGTGGAACGCCGCGATCGCGATTTGCCTTCGTAGTAACTAATGCTCGCTCCTGACCCGCACATCGAATCCGTGGCGCGGCGCTGGGAGCAGTAAATCCACCAACTTGGCCGTGTTCCCACGTCGTGTGATCCACCGAGCTTCGCCAAACAGAGTCACCGCGCATTGCCTTCGCCTATCTTCAAAAGCCAGCACGACGGGACAAAGGAGGCAAGCTTAAACACTCCCACACACACATCCTCTTTTTTTCTGCTTCTTCACCCACACACCACAGAGCCCAATGTGCTGGTGGCAACGCCCACGGCGAGAGCTCGGTCGGCAAACACACAAATACCACTGAAGCGGGTAGATCATCAACACGGAAGCCACCCACCGCCTCCGGCCCACTTCCGCTCCTGCAATAACAACAACAACAAGAATGAAATGACACACGCTCATCCATCGAAGCGAGATCCCAACGCCTTTCTTCGCTTTGGTTTTTGTTATTTTATTTCCTTTTTATTTATTTTTCTTTCTTTTTTGTTTTGTATTTACGTATATATTTCTTGTGAGCAACGACGTTGTCCCTCGCCACTGTCTTTTTCCTTGCCGCTTCAGAGACCGCTGTTACCCTGACAGGTTCACACGCGCCCTCGCCCACGTCTCCGCTTTCTCGCGGTTGGCCACACCACCTCGTCGTCCAGCTCTGTGTGAGAGGCGACTTTTCCAAGGTTCAAGCTCAAGCACAACTCCCCGTCCTCAACAGACTTCAGAAAGGGACGTGACAAATGCAGGCGTGACGATGAAAAAAGAACGACAGAAAAGAGACTGTCCGGTGCTGACCCGTTAAATGGGACGCTTTTCAACGCATACGTCGCTGGAGGCGGGACAGTTGTGTGACGGAACGTAAGTTTCGCAATCTTCCACACCACCTTGGAGCCCACTGACGGGAGCGGCGCAACGGATTCGAAGAAATATCCCTCATCCAGCTCAGCTCTGCCCTCACGCTCCCCACACGTGGCTGACGGCTCTGCAGCAATTGCCTCGTTCCGCATGATATCCTCCATTCTCCGCCGCACAGCAACCAACGTGGATCCTTTAGGAGTTTTTGAGTGCCGCAAAAAAGTGACTAGCTTCCCAACAAACGACTCCTCCCCCTGAAGTGTTAGTAGCGTTGGCAAGTAATGAAGGACAAAGGGGCGTAGCCAGCCTCGTAGTCCATGCGGCAACAAGGCACAGGTACCAACGGCATGTGAAAGAAGCACTGTAACAGCTAATCGTATAAGCGATGAGGCTAGCGCGGCGCCACGTTTCCCCCACGTGTCCAAGATGGTGTGCAATGCCTCAAGGACTTCGTCATGTTGTAGTTGACACTTGAACATAAAAGCAACCGTCGCCTGCTCCATGGATGTCACTATTCTGAACTCATCCGGTGAGAGTAAAGAGAGTGCGTGGACAGGAACCGACTTCAAAGCAATAACACGGTCGTCATAGAACGAGAGTCGTCCACCGGCAAAGCGGGTCAGAGCCCCGCCCACGAAGCGACGACGCTCTTGCGCAGTCACCGAAGTAAGGAGTGGAAATGCGGTTTCCAGCTGGTGAAGTGTAAGCTGCGCAGTAGAGACCCTTGCATAATAGCTAAAGATCCACATGACCAATTTTCTGCCAAACAACTCCATGGCATGTGCGTCACTTCCAAAGCTACCCTCCTCATCTGAAGTCATCTGCGCATGAAACGACCATGATTCATGCACTTGGATAAACTTCTTCGTGTAGGCACCGTCAGTGCCTTGGACAAGTTTCACCAGTCCAAGCAAACACCGCTGCCCCTTCTCTGGGGCAAAGTAGGTTACAGTACCCCTATCATTGACCACACGAAGCAATTCATCCGTGCCGTCACGCTGAAGTGCATCTCCTACTACAGGAAAAAAAATCGCTGGTGCTCGTGTCGGGTCTGTCGACGACCAATGCAAGCAGTGATGCTTCGCGTTCATCGTTGTTTTCCCAAATGCATGCGAAACTCTACCAAAACGCACACCATTATGCCGCAGTGGACAAAAACTCTGCACGCTGTCCTGCACAAGCAGTGCGGTGAGGTCGGTGGGTCCGATATGTGTCGTCTGCGCTATCGCTTCCCCCGTCAGCATCACCCTTACACTTCACCCATGCCGCACGTGCTATGTATATAACGTGCATGAACGACGGTGTGTAGTGCAACACCGGAAACAGAAACAAATAGAAAAAATACAAGAAGCAAAAAAAAAAAAAACAGAGTACAATTCCGTACGCATATGTAAATTCGTACATGCATAAATAAAGAGAAAAATAGAGGGAAAAAAAAGACATTGACGAAAAAGATGGGCCTACTGGCACCTCAAACTACACAAGTTTACATACAAAAAAAAAATGGAAGAGGACAAAAGCCACAACATACAAGAGCTTCCTACACGCACGGGATCCCACACCCCAACTCCCTCAGTGGGAAACTCTGCGTCTTCACCTCCCTCTTTAAGCAAGGGATTGGTATCGGCACGCACCACAGCCAGGTACACTACATACACACGGCAAGTACAAAGTACAATAGTCACCACAACAATGACGATGATGATTATGCCAATGCGGGTGCGTCACTCAGCGGAATCCAAGCTCTGCTGCAACGTTGCCCTTCTTCAGTGACATTAAATAATTCAGGCGCACCTTTTGCGACTCCGCCCTTGCATCGGAACGAAAAAATGGGGCAAAGCGTGAGGAATCACGGAAGAGACGGTATAGTGCAACATAGTCGTCCTCGTCCAGTGTTCCACGGTGATACAAACCAGGTGCAAAAATAAACAAGTCACCCACTTTGGCATGAATACGAATCCACTTGTCCTGCTTGGAGCGTGCATCAAAATAACAAGATCCGTCAATCACGATGCGGATCTGTTCATCTTCGTTGAAGTGTTCCTGGAACCAACGCTCCAAAAACGTATCATCTTTACACGTCTGTGAAATATGTACCTCATCTGTATGCTTATAAAGGCGCTCCTTCACCAATTGTCTTACAATAGAAAGATCATTCAAGTTGACATTGTAGTAAATAACACCAAGCTCCTTTAGTTGTTGCAGCGTCACGAGCGAAGTGCCACGTTTCTTTCCCTTTTTCAGGCTTGCGGTACAAAGTGTTGGCTTTGATGTTTCCTCGTCCAGGTACCATGCTTGCACCATACCGTCGGTGACAACGGAGGGTGGCACAGGAGGAAGACTCTGTATGATATCTGACCCAAGCTTGTGCCACTCCTCCTCCTGCTTGATACGTCGCCTTTGCTCCTCAAGAAGGCGTTCAGCCTCCTCCCGCTGCTTACGCTCTGCTGCCTCCCTTTCCTGAGCCATGCGTCGTTCACGTTCCTCCTTCTCCAAATGGCGTTTCCTGTCACGCTCACGTATCTCCTGCTCCTCTTGGAGCCGCTGGGCCTCCGTCATAGGTTGTAGAGGGTCCATTTTTGATTGCCTTTATTTCCTCCTTTTCCCGTGCACGTTCTAGTACTGGGTTCTTCCTCACCTCTCGAGGCAAAAGTACGAAGAGGCGGGGTTTAATAAAAAGGAACGCCGCCACGGCGAGAATACAGCAAACAAGGTGAAAAGCACATGAAATATCATACATGATTATTGGGAACAAAACAAAAACAAAAATGCCCTACAACAAGTGCCTTTTTTGTTTGTTTGTTTTTTGTTTGTTTGTGTGTGAGTTTCATTCATAAGAAAGTGGTGAAAATAACTATCAGCTTCGTTTTTTTTTGGGGGGGTGTTTTCATCCCTCTCTCCCATGAAACGGTGGGCGGATGCCACGCAATTGTTTCCTCCATCCAGACAGCCGCAGCAAGATGTGGGGCGATGTCAGGGCTAAAGCAACTGGAGATGACCATACGACGGCGTCTTCCCGCGACATCGCTCATACTCGCGAGCGATGCGGAAGCACGTCAAGGCCGCATCCCGCTGGCCAAACACAGCAACCGATAAACGAAAGAAGTCGGAGGTGTAGACGCTGTCGTACCACCGTAACACATTCGCCAGCACGCGCTCCTTCATCTCATCTACAGATGACGCAAGACGCGCAGCCGCCTCCTCCACTGAAATCTGTCCATATCGCCACCGTACTCGAGCAATCGTCTCACGTAGATCGAGCGGGTCAAACCCCAAAAGACGCACCGCAATTTCTCTGGTCTCCCTGGAAGCAAAGCAGACCCCGTCACTGAGCAACACGGCGTAGATGTTACGCAGCATAAGAGCGTCCCCGTTACGCTGGGGCTTGCGATGCCACAAAAACGACTTCCGAATAGCTTCCTCCGTCGGCCACGGAATGGTGCAGACCAGATTAAGCCGGCACGAACAGTCGAGAACAAGTTCCGCCTCAGGGGTAGCAACACCCGGCATAAGTGCCTCTACTTTTTGCCAAGTGGCATCGTCAAGGAGACCACTGTACTCGTACTTCTCACGTTTTAGCTTA
The DNA here is from genome assembly GCF_003719475.1 of Trypanosoma rangeli. Taxonomy (NCBI): domain Eukaryota; phylum Euglenozoa; class Kinetoplastea; order Trypanosomatida; family Trypanosomatidae; genus Trypanosoma; species Trypanosoma rangeli. Next base: position 44,069 of record NW_021705878.1, read on the forward strand.
CGGTACCTCTCAGCAACCTGAAATACCGTACGACGACGGCCAAATTGACGAAAAATGTCCGCCACAAGTTGGCCCCACCGGCCGCTTCCAGGGTTGTACGTGTCAATGTAATTATCCTCCGCAGATGAGAAGGGCTCCGGTGATGCCACCACTTCCTGCTGATAATGCAAAAAACATTGAAAACTGTCTATACACTGTGTAGACTTTGAGTCATAGTTGACGGCATCCGCAACGATCTGCCACTGCGCAGGATCTCTCGTTTCCCCCGTGTCTAAGCCCAAGCGTTCCACCTGTCGCTTCATCGACCTCCTCGCCCGATGGCTCCAGCGAAACTTGGGGGACAGCCCCTGGCAATATGGCGGTGGCTGCATGCGGAGCGCCGGCGCACACACCTGGGAACCGCAGCGAAACATAAACCATGTGTCCAAATCGGCCCCAAGCAGTTCATTTCTGTTAACCTGCCTCTTCTCAGGCTCCCTATGTCTCAGTGCGAGGAGCAGGGTATCTGTGAGCACAAGTTGCGCCCCAATCCTCCCAAGCAAGGAACGGACATGTGACTGAAGCTGACGGTTTTCACGCAATAGCCCTTCAAGGGCCTCGTCTGTAAAAAGCGTCATGTGCCGCTCATCCGCTCCTCCTCGCCTGCTGCTGGAGCCCCAAAAGAAAAAAGGTGGTAAAGAGCAAAGGTGCACAACACCAAGCAACAAGGAAGAGAGGGGAAAAAAAAAAAAAAAAACGAAAAGAAACCTTAAAAAAAAAAAAGGACTGAAAGGAAGAAAAGGGAGTAGCTCGAACACCTCAATGAAACTAAAACTAAAAATATAAAACATAAAACATAGGAAAAGGAAATCAAAAAAGAAAAAATGAGGGGTATAGAACAGAACTGGTCAATAAACATATGTAATGCTTCCAATACACACACAAAGATGTCGAGCCAAATATTCAAATGAATTGGCATGTATCCCTACCTGATCTACCAAAGTGAGTTGATGCATGCATCACAAAACACCCAAAATATCTTGCAAGACAAAAAAAAAAAAAAGGTAGAAATATGTACAGTAACGGCAAAAGGGCTCGCCCTTTAGAGGGGAAAGAAAGGAGTATCCACACGTCAGCAAGTGCATCATGTTTCTACCGTCCATATTGCATCTACGTCTTCACAGTGGCGTGGAATAGTTTTCCGCCTGCACATGAAATAATCGCCTGATAAGGAAAGTGATCAGAAAGCTGCAAATTCATGGGACTTATCGGCAATTCACATGAAGCCAAAAGTTTTCCCGTAGAATATGACATGACGAGAACTTTATGATTTTGTGCTGTTAGAATCCAAAGAAGATCCGTCTTTTTGCAGTACCGTGAAAGCAGGGTAATTGTGCCTTCTACTTCGGCGGATAACCGAGCGGAGGCCTCCTCAAGCTCGTCCCCCGAGACACAATCAAATACCTGGAGTTGTTGCACCGATCTTTTTGAGGTCACGATAATGCAGGTCGTATTGGGAATGGGTTCAATACCGTCGGCGCCAACCTGTGTACCTACGATCTGTTTCCTGGACTCCATGCTACGCATATCCCAGATCTGAATCGGACTTCCCCATCCGCCACTAACAGCCATTGTGGGGGAGGTAAACCGAACTGAAAAAATACGGTTCGTATGTGTCGTACGCGAGTAGCCGTCTTCGTCAAATCCCTTGCACAAGATCCCTTTCAACGTGCCGTCTGCTTCATAGTAACGCAAGATGTGATCACTACCTGCTGTGAGAAACTCATCGGTATCCAAACATACCTCGAGGCAGATAATTTCATTGCCCTCCTCGTGCATCTTTGCGGTACGATAAAGATTTTGTCCGTCCCACGTCCAAAGAAAGACACCTCCTGCGCATGACACGGAAACCAAGATGTACTGATCAACCTCCTTCTGCGTGAGCCAACGAACGCCCGTGCTGGGCAAATCTTCGTACGACTTGCCCATTGTGGCCCGTTTCTGTACATGCAGTGTACTGGAGTCCAATATGACCAGCGTACTATCACCAAGGACAGCTGCTAGAAACTTCCCATCCGGGGAAAAGGACGTAGCGTAGACATGCTCCCCTTGCTCCGAAATCTTGACCAGGCTTCCGGACATGCCTTCCCCCTCCAGCTGTGTGGCAAACTCCATTTCGCACTTTCAGCTAAAACAAACTGCTGGAGACAAACAAGAGAAGAGGGGTGGGGGGTGGGGGAGAAAAGTAGTAATAATAAAATAAATAAATAAAGGACAAGAATCCACATCCATCAGCACATAATTCAGACGGCAGGCGATAAACCACAACAACACCAATGCCACCAGCAAAACTGAAGCAGTCAAAAGCAACAAGGGGAATAAGACAAGCAAACAAAAAAGCAAAGGAATGGAAAAACAACAAAAAACAAAGAGTGCATCTCACTTGTGATGACCAAGTACGTATATATATATATACTGTGTGTGTGTGTAGCTATTCTTGTTTTTATTCCCTACAATGCATACACAATTGACTTCCGTCCAAGAGCAAAGAATACTGTCAGCACAACCATAACTCCTGAGTACGCAATTGTCTCGATGGTATCTATATCCCTGTCAGTAAAGGTCCAAAATATACATGCCACCGCCACACAAATTATAGCGAGTGATAGGAACGCGTGCAGCATGCCAACTACCCAGTAGAGGGCCACAATCATCACCCAGCGCCAGTTCGATCGAATTAGACGCCGACAAGCAAAGAGGCCCAAAAGCACATAAATAATGGAAGTTATGCAGCATGACAAAAATATTAAACCACCCCATATGTGGCCCACTTTATTTGTGGAATCACCATCCCCACCATTCACTAGCATTGCATCACTGCCTACAAGGGAAAATAGGAAAAAAAAATAATAACAATAATAATGGTAAAACAAAAGAAAAAAAAAACAAGCACAGATGCATATATATCTGAGACATACATGCGTAAATAACAACATAAAACCCGGAACAAACAAGCA
>NW_021705880.1:0-46855 GCF_003719475.1 Trypanosoma rangeli
GGGCTGCTTCCGGAGCTTAAGAGCAGCAAGACGAAGAAGGGCGACGCGGTGGAGGCGGACCTTAGCGGGCAACTTATCAGCGCGGTGCGAGGGTCCGGGGGGAAGCAGAAGGGACGCCGTGGAAGACCCAAGTCCAAATACCAGGTTTAATGCGTAAACAGGAACATGCAGAAGAGCGAGCGTCACGGAGAGGGAGCGAGGAGAAGGAACCACGCACGTATTGTGTGTATATACATGCATAGGCAGAGGGCTGGTTACACGCGCCTGTGCGATGCCTAGAGGAATCACGCACACTGTGCGACAGCCAACAAACATGTGTACCGGTTGATTGTTTTTTTTTTTGTTCTTGTTGTTGTTGTTGTTGTTGTAACAAAAAGTGGAAGCGGTAATTGAGGCTCAACGTGGGACCGCACCTGTGACGAAAGCTAGCGCAGGGAAAGGCGATGCCCCTTATTAGACACTTTCCTTTTTTTTTCATTTTTTGTTCTTGTCTTTTGCTTGAATGAACACAAAACGGCCGGGCGAGGGAGGGGAAGGGAACCCGTTGACCCCAAGGTGGATAGCCTTTGCGTGGGTCACTGCGATGGCGGCGGGTGCAGGCAGCGAGGTTTGGCAAAGAGCTCTCTCCCAACTACAGGCGAAGTCGTGGGACGTTGCTCGGGTTCCGACGGCGCGTCATTGGCTTGAGTTTTTTTATTCCTGCACCACCACCCTCTCCGCGGCAAGGACCCCACAGAACCTAACACGCCACTGGACGCCGCCATTACCAAAGTCGGTGCGCCTATTCGTAGCCGAATGTCTCGTGGACGCGGCGCGGTTGGCCCGTTTGCAGCAGATCTTGTCAGCATCGTCGGCAGGTATTTGCGGTGGCGCACATGCCGGGAAGGGGGAGGGGCAGCGGGGCAGTAGGGATGAAGCGGTGGCCTCCCTTTCCGCTGTTGGCGCGGCGGAGGATGTCACTGGTGTCTTCCTCACCGCTTCGGCTCCGTCGGAAATGGTGGAACTTTTGTCGCACTGGTGCGCCGCAGACGATGCGCCACGCGACGTTGAGCAGCTGGTGGGTTGGTTGCGGGAGGCGGCAGCGCTCATGCGCTTCTTCACGCCTCTCAGCGTCCCCCACTCCGAGGCGCAGACGCCGCCACGGCGGAGACTGTACCTCACATACCCAGAGTCGCTTCGCGTCTTGCATCACGGGCTGTGTACAGTCCTTTTACGTCCTCAGGCGACCAAGGTGGAGCATGCGTCGACCGACGTTGCCGCTGATGAGGAAGGAGCGCTGCTTGCAATATGGCTGCTGCAGAACTCATGGCCTAGCGGTGCGGATCTGTCACCCGTCAGCACTTCCACACCCTCCTCTTCCCACAACCGTGTTGACGGCAGTGGCCACAAGGAGTACGATGATGTCAGCAACGCGCTGCAGGAGACACAGATGCTGCTTGCCTCGCGCAAAGTGACCCAGGCGTGGTTGCTGCACCTTCCAGTGTTTCTTCGTCATGGTCGTGGCAACGCTCAGGGTGGCGGCGATGGGGTGAAAAAGGAGGGTGCGCAGTTTATTATGGACAAGCTGCGGTGTAGCTTTGTTTGCAGACTCGCCAGCGAGTTACTTCCTTCGACGTCGTCTGCAGGTTCTCCGAATGTGTGTGTGCCATTTGTTGACAGGCTTGCCCTTGTGGATGAGGCAGCGGTGCATGCGATGCATGAGCAGCTCAGCTCCATTGCGACTGGTGATGGCGGGGGATGAGACGGAGATCAATCACCGCAGGTTGCGTTTTGCGCCACTGAAAGCATGCGCATACAGGCATCTTTACACGTCCACACGCTTTCACTTTTTGTTGTGTTTTTTTTTCTTTGGTGTTGTGCCTTTATGCGCCTTCCTGGCAGGTTTCGGTGGTGTCATGAGTTTCTTTTCTTCTCTGCTTCCTCTTCTTCTCCCCTCCGTCATCACCGCCGGCTGATGTTAATCATATTTGCTTTTGGCCGCAACAGGGTAAGCATCTCCCACCAGTCAAGCGAGTCATTCGCTTTGGTCTTTTAAGACCCACCACATCCCCCTCTTACCCACACAATACGCACACACAAGGAGAAAAAGAAAAGCCCCGAAGCGAGCAATGCGGGCGAGTCACTCGTGTCTCTCCTCTATTCTTGCCGCGTCGATGTGCCTGCTGGCACGCGCTACACGCACGCCCTCCGCCACCCCTCGTTCCTGTAACTTGTCCATATTTCACCCGGCCATTGCACGTACCTGGATGACCGCGGCGGCGAACAAGTTGCTTCAGCCTCAACATGTCCTTCCAACGAGCCGCAAGCTAGTCTGGTGGTGTTGCCCGCACTGCAGCCACGAATATCACAAACGGATAGACCTTCACGTGGCGGCAGGCGGGGTGTGTCCAGAATGTCACCGCGTGCCAACCCTGCCGCGCAAAGGCGACTCCGCAGCGGCGGCACTGATACTGCCGCTCGTGAAGCACCGTTGCCGCCCCGACAACAGCCTCTCCGTGCTGGCGGCCGCTAATGCCAACCGCGTGAAGAGCAGCATTGCAGATGACGGCTACCTGCGTGTGGTTGAGACGCGCAATCTGCAGCCGATGCTCGCGCGGAACTTTGAGAAGGAGAGCGACCGGATACACGACGATGAGGTTCTTTTTGCATCCCCAAAGCTTGATGGGGTGCGGTGTATTGTCGCGTGGAATGCGCGGGAACGGCGGCCGTGTTTTTTCAGTCGCTCCGGTACGCTCTTTGAGTGCTGCGATCACCGCATTGAGCCAGCACTACGCCCACTCTTCGAGAAGGACCCAAATCTTGTGCTTGACGGAGAGCTGTACAATCACACTGTGGACGACTTTGAGCAACTTATCTCGGCCATCCGCACAACGCGAGATCGCTGCACGCCGGCCATTGCAAGTCTGCAGGGAAAGCTGCAGTACCACACCTTTGACCTCATGTACGCTAGTGCGCTGCCCGACATGTCTGTTGTACCCTTTTCAGAGCGATACGAACACCTCAGTAGCCTGATTAGCAGCCTGGGCGCAGCAAAGGGACAGCGTCAGGAGGAAGCGGTGGTGTTGGTGCCTGCTATTCAAATCACAAAGCCCAAAATAGCCCGTGTTCTCCGCTTGACCATAGCCGACGGCTACGAGGGCATCATCGTCCGACGCGATGGCGTTGTTGGTGTAAATGAGAAAGACGGTTGTTGTGACTCTGGCGCGGCTGGAGGTTTGCGTAAAGCCACTAGCAGGAGGACGCTGGTCGGCTACGCCCATGGCGTCCGCTCCCCGAATCTGCTCAAGTACAAAATCATGCAAGACGCTGAATACGTAATCGTCTCTGGGGTGGAGGGGCGCGGCAAGTGGAAGGGCCGCCTCGGTGCCTTTGTTTGCAGTACGAAACGCGGCCACCACTTCACCGTCGCCCCCGCCACGACAGAGCAGACAAAGAAGGACATGTGGCGTCGTCTCACACAGTACAGGGGGAAGATGCTGACAGTGCAGTATCAGGAACTCTCGTCGAATGGGGTTCCACGCTTTCCTATTGGCAAGTGTGTTCGAGGCTCTAAGGACGGGAAGGACTGGATATAACGTTGTCCTTGTGTGCACATTTACGCACCAATACATACACACACGTCAGCGCTATGACATGTGAACTTGCATAGGTGCAGGTGTGTGTGTTGCTGTTGTTGTTGTTTTTTTTTTGTATTGTCACTGTTCACTGTAACCATTTTTTATTTTATTTTATGTTGTTTTGATTGGAGTGGGGGGCTTCTGTTGTTCCGCGAGTAGGATTTTGTTGGACGTTGTACTCCCGCCCAGCTTATGCTCCTCCCCCGTGTGCGTGCGTGCGTGCATGCATGCTCATTTTCCCACTGAGGAGACCGTAGCGTCGTTTGAGCAGGCGCAGGCGCGCGGGGTGGGATGCGTGTGTTGTCTACGCGCAATCAACACAACAAAATCTGCGGGAATGAAAGAAAAAAAGGAGAGTAGATGTTTTAGATCACAGCGTGTGGGAGTGAAATGCAGCGGCGGCTGCCACCGGGTGCGTCAATCATCCCCCTCTCTTCCATCACGCAATCACACACACACACACACACACGCACGCCGCCAGGGTGCTGGCCCTTCTTGTACACAAGCAGAGAGAGAAAAAAAAAAAAAGAACGCGGTGACGCTAATTTGTGGGCCCGCGGCCATTGACAAAAATGGTCCAAACGAAAAGGGAGAAATAACCAACAACAAAAAGAAAGACGAAGGGAAAAACGGGTCCGCGACTTTTTGTAAATACGAGTGCCGTTGTGTGGGATCCTCTTGGGTGTACCGCGCGTTGTCTGAGCTCTGTTGTCCCAAGATGTACCTGTTTTTCTTCTTCTCTCTCTTTCTCTTTCTTTCTTTCTTCCTGCTACGGCCGTCCTGCGGCAAGGTTTCGAACGTGGACTGAAATGTGGCGTCGGTGGAGCTGCGTGCTGCTGGCGACGCCGGCTCCAATGAACCCCTCGCTGCTCTTCGGCGCCGGTCGTCCCCGCACGAAGGAGCAGGCCACAAAGTACCAAGAAATGAAAAGTACGTCCATCCAGGCCGCCTTTCCGCACCTTGCCGCCTGCTGGGTGGGGCCGTGTTGGGGCACAGTCATGCTCACCCCGAACCACATCTCGCCGGTGTGCACGAAGATAGCTGTGTGGCGGTGCAGTGAGTGCCTGCAGGAGTTTGAGATGAGTGTTGCAAAGTTTATTGACCAGCACGGGGTGTGTCCACTCTGCAAGAAGCCGCAGCGAAAGCCCGAGGCGATGAACAAGGAATCGGAAAAGAAAGGTGGCGGTGCTCCCGCCGCCGTTGAGACAAACAACGGAGACGCGGGCTCTGAGGCGGCAGCAGCACCGCTCACCTCAATGATGAATGAAGTGGAATGGGTGAAGGCGCCACGCATGGTTCATACGAACTACAAGAGCGTGCTACATGATAACCCCGAGTGGGAGGACATCAACATTCAACCCATGCTCGCACAAAAGTGGGAGAGTGTGACCGCACAGCTTCTGAACCCGGGCCCAGGCGAAGAAAAGGAGCTTTTGCTTGCCTCTCCCAAGATTGACGGCATTCGTTGCCTCATCGGCTACAATAAACGGCAGAAAGAGCCGCAGTTCTTCTCCCGTGGTGGTATCCTGCTAGAGTGCTGCCATGGGCTGGTGCCGCATGTTATGCCACTGTTTGAGGCCGACCCCACGCTCCTCTTAGACGGCGAGCTTTTCGCTCCGCTCTGCAACTTTGAGGAACTAAATGGCCTTGTGCGACGTCTTGCGAAGTTCACCACACCAGAGATGCGGGAGCGACAGGCGCAGTTACTCGAGTACTTCTCCTTTGACATTATGCACTCGGCGCAGCTCTCGGCGCCAAACGCCCCTTTTAGTGAACGCTACCAGCTGCTGAAAAAGATGATCCCCATCTGCGGGGCGAAGCGCATCAGTGCCTATCAGCACGACGAGGAAAAGCGTAAAATTATTCGCCGAAAAACGTCAGCCCGACAGTGCTGCAGTGGAAGGGGCGGTCAAACTCTACCACGTCCCCGCGGCGCAGGTGGGTGCGGAAGAGATGGACGAGGTTTTGGAGGAGGCCTGTTCGCAGGGGTTTGAGGGTGTCATGATTCGCCGCCCAGGCTTCCCCTACGAGCATGGGAAGCGCAGTTTTGGCCTGTTGAAGTACAAGACGATGCATGACGCGGAGTACCGCATCGTGGATTTCTTGCCGGGGCAGGGCAAATTCAAGGGGGGGCTAGGCGCCTTTGTCTGTGAGACGAAGAACGGTATCCGCTTCAACGCCACCCCCAAGACAACGTATGAGAATAGGCTGGCACTGTGGGGTAAACGAGAGCAGCTGCATGGCAAGTACCTCACGGTACAGTACCAGGAGTTGTCGTCACAGGATGTGCCACGCTTCCCCATTGCCAAGGCTGTGCGTGGGGCCTCGGAGAAGGAGTTCTTATAGAAAAACAGCAACAACAATAACCACACACCGAAGGAGTTGGAAGAAAAACTTGGCAGCGAACTGACAAGGACGGGGCAGTTCTACTTTTTTTTTTTTTTTTTTTTGTAAGACGCACTCAGATATATATGTGGTGGAGGCTGGCTCTCTTCAGGAAGAAGAAAAAAAAAAATAAAGTGTTGTTTCGCTTCACGTGTCGGTGTGCGTTTTACTCTTCCTCCGTTCATAATATGCATACAGACTGCGTTTCTTTGGGTTGCGGCATTTTATTTGTGACGTGCAACCACCATGATCAACGCCCACACTTTTTCCCTCTCACCACATACACACACACACACACACACACCATGCGCATGCATGCTTCTTTTTATGTGAAAATGAGTGTGTGGAGGACAGCCGCGCAGGAGCGCAGGCGCATAGAACTAGTCAAAGAATAAGACATGCATACATTGCCCTATAGATACATACATTAAAGGTCAGAAAAGAAAACGTAGAGGTAGTTCAGGTGGGTGAGGGGGGAGTGGCAAAACGGAGCCGGATTATGCTGAGGAAGAAGAGAATAGAAGTAAAGAGCCATCTTGCTGCTTGTCACTTACAACAAGAGGGAGATCATCACTTCCCTTCTTTATTATTATTATTGTTATTTTAATGCAATGCACGCGTCGAAGTATATTTGTTTTTCGGTATTTTGTTTGCAATGGCAACGGTAAATGTGCCGTCCCGTGGGGGATATATATATATATATATGCGTCGCCGAGTTTACGACTCCCCCAACTCCTTTTTTATTCGTGTTCTTGCGTTTCATACATCTTTTGCTCCACTCCGAAGTTAAGAAGAAGGGCGAGGGAGAGAGCGTGAACACGTACACACGAAAAGGAAGAATGGACAAATGAAGACAAAACAAAAAGCGAAATTTGTGATGCGCTCTTCGCGCGGATGGCAACACACAAAAAGAGAAAGAGAGAGACGTGAAAAGGAACTCCTCCTCCTCTTGCGTCTGCCTCGTGTGTGCATGTGTCTTTTTCGCCACACTCACTTGTGCGCGGCCGGGGAGTAGTGGCAGCGCGGCCTGCCGGCCTTCCTTCCGTGGCTCAGTTGGTGGGGCGTGTGGCTGTAGGGCCCCACACAGTTATCACAAGGGTCGCCTGTTTGATTCCTGTCTGAAAGAGTCCTCCTCTCTCTTCTCTCTACCTCTCTACCTCCCCTCGCCATAGCAGGGTTGTGGGAGGGGGGGGGGACAGGGAGAGTTGTCCCTTTAACGACGCTGAAAAAAACAAAAAAGAACGTCACGGCGCGTGCGCCAGCGACCTCGTGATGCTGACCGAATAACACGGAACGCGCCCGAGGTCCGCGCGAATCCACACGGAAGGGTGGAGCTCCGTCACTACACATAAACACCCTCATTGTCTGGGACAGACCAATCGCAGGTCCGCCCACATGCCCCACACAAATGAATGAAGCTCTCTCCCAATCTCAGATGCCTTCTCTCTCACACACAGTCTATCTCGTGTGCAGAGAAAGAAAAGGGCCGCCCCAAGGTACACCGTCGTCTCACATATACGCAGAGAATACCCTTGCAAGAAGCATCCTTGGTTAGATGCAGCTGTAGTACACACATGTTGTCCATGCGCAAGGGTGGCTTGTGCATGTTGAGAGCCTCACCTTCTCGAGTTCCTGCACTGGAGCGACGAATTCACGCCGGTAGTATCCGTTTCATGCGTACGTCTTCATGCGTGGGAGTGCAACTTCGGACCTGCATGGGAAGCGGTCGGCAGCTGTCAAGAATAACTGCGCATACGTGTCTTTGTACTTCGCGCCGTGGTGTCGCCTACAAGATGGATGCCACCTCGTTTTTGAGCAAAGTTATTCAGTCTCAACAAGCCATCTGTTTAGTGTACCATCGACCAGACACTAGCAGCTGCAAGGCCTACTTGACACACGCGGAGCGCCTTGTAAATCGGCTGAACACGGAAGTGTCGGATACCGAAAACAGGGCTGGCGGTGGCGGTGACAGGCGTCGCCGGCAGGGGGGGAGGGGGCGGCAAAGGCGACGGAGGAGACAGAGGGTGCAAGGTGCGTGCGGCAGCTGAAGACGTGTTTGTTGGGTGCACTGCAGCTGTACCACGCCGATCCCAAGAACCAAGACGCACGCACGCGACTCTCCTCGCTCCTGTACTGAGACCCAGCAGGGCTGGCAGTCAAAAGCATTATTTCTATTATTTTTCCTTGCGCACTCGTGCGGTTGGCGTACGTCTACGCTGCTCTGCGGGGTGTGGGATAAATCATGCGTGGTGACGACTCTCTGGAGCTTGTGTGTGAACCGGCTCGTCGCCGGCATTATTCCCCGCTTTGTTTGATTTTCCATCATCGTTTGCGCAGCTTTTTCCCCGAAGGGAACTGCGCCTACAGGTGCGCTCCTCATCTCCTACGCGGCATGAAACGGAGACGCACGACACGTTTGATGACTTTACGACGCAGTCAAAGAGTGATTTACTGCATGGTGTTGTGTGCCTCCTGTACAACGCCTGCCTATGACTCGGCTGAACCATCTGATGCCTTTCAGAGAAGGCGCAGTACCGCTGGAAGCAGCAGCCGCGACTCCTTCACGGACTTCTTCTCGCATGGCTCCGTGCATTTATTCGCTAGTTTCACCACGCCTACCACGGCGCTTGACACGGAAGGCATACACTTCATTGCTCGTGCGCCGGACATGACGGAGAAGGAGTGGAGGAACGCCCTTCTTGCCTTCGAGGACACGGTGCAGCTGAAGACCCACTGATGTATCATCCTGCAGTCTCGTAGGCGCAAAGGACGAACAGGCAGACGAGGGTACGAAACGAACAACTTTCTTCCTCTTTTTTTCTCTTCCAACAAGCAGAAGAATGTAAATGTGAGTTAATTTATACACTTATACGTCTGGCGTAAACCGATGTCTGTTGATTCCCTTCCTTTACGCATACTCCGCTTCTCTCCACCCGTTTTTTTTTGTTTTTTGCTCTCATGTGTGAGTGTGGAGTTGGTCTCATTGCATTCATGAGCGAAGGGGCTATACATACATCACGGTATGCCGGCATTTAGTGGAAAGCAAAAGAAGAAGCAGCTGCAGGAGCATCGACAGCGCAAGAAGCAGAATGCAGAAGAGAACGAGGATCGCCAACAGAGGCATATTACCGGCGGTCACCACAACCACAGCTATGACGACGAGAGAAGCGGCAACCGAAACGAGGGCGATAAGCAGGTGACGGCGGAGTGCAAGTACGGCGCCGACCGTAAGGGAATTCGCAGTGTGTTCCTTAAAGAGACGGCCGAAGATGTCGCCGCACGCAAAAAGCGCTCCTATGAGCCACTGGTGCAACGGCGCTTCATGGATGATAACGGTATTCCTTTTGGTTCGTGGTTCAACATGCCGGGGCACACTGGCGCAGCGTTGATGCCGTTTTCTGTGGAAATTCCGACACGTGGATGGGCACCGGCGGATGCGGTGATGGCTGCAGCCGCTGCTGCAGAAGCAGCTTTAGAAACGACTAACAACATTGATGAGGATGATAATGATAGTGATGAACTCCGTCGTACGAGCGGTGAGGACGTTCCTGACAACGTTGCTTTCGAAGCAGGTGAGGTGGCGCGGTTTCAAGCGTATTTACAGGCGGTGGACAACTACCCGCTTCCTCCGCCCCTGCAGACGCTGCAGTTAAGCTCACACGAGCGTAACCTTGAAGTTTGGCGGCAGCTGTGGCGCACGGTGGAGCAGAGCGACGTGGTTGTGATTGTGTGCGACGTCCGTTACCCGATTCTGCACCTGCCGCTCTCGCTGTTGCGGTACATTCTGCGACAGTGCAAGAAGCCCGCTCTTGTGCTGCTCAACAAGGCTGACCTTGTGCCGAGGCCCATCCTCGATAGCTGGATGGACTTTCTTCCTCGTTACTTCCACGCCACGGGTGTGGTTTCCGCGAATGCGGCTGAAGCTGCGGCCACCGGTGTGGTGTGTGAGATTCCGCTGCTGCCCTTTACATCGCTCCCGGCAGCCGAAACGGCCTTTGGTGCAGGGGAAGCCGGTAATGCGGGGAAGCGGCGCAAAAAGCAGAAGCGACGCACAAAGTTGTACGAACAGCTTCGCACAGGGAAGCTGCAAGTGGTAGGGACAGCGGTAAAACGCAACGATGATGGGGATGATGATGATGATGCGGAAGAGGGTGGAGACTCCTCCGAGGAGGAGGGGGCGGATAACGATAGCACTCCTGGTGGAGCTACGGGTGAGGAGAAGTATGCGTACGCGGATACAGACAACTTTAAAGGCATGCATAAGGCTGAGCGAGAGCTACAGCACGATAAACGTGATCACAAGGAGCTTCAGATCGTCTCCGATATGATTTCTGCGCTGCTGCAGCGGTGTCGCATGTTGGGTGGAGCTAAACCCTCTGCCGTGTGCGGCACAGGTGACGAAGAGGCCATGCTGCACATTGGTGTTGTGGGTCATCCGAATGTGGGGAAGTCGAGTTTGCTCAACTGCGTCCGCGGCACAAAGGTGGTGTCTGTCTCCGCCACGCCGGGGCACACAAAACATCTGCAGACAATTCCCATTCCATCTGAGCGTGTTGTGCTTATCGATTCCCCGGGCCTCGCCTTCCCTGTGTTTGGTGTTCCACGGGCACTGCAGGCCGTTGTTGGCACGCACCAGATTGCCCAGACGCGGGACCCGCAAAGTGGTGTGGCTTTTTTGGCGTCGCACCTGCAACTTGAACGACTCTACGGCCTACGCAAAGTGGACGGGGCCGATGACACAGAAGAGTGGTCACCGTACGAGCTCTGTGAGAGCTACGCTAAGAAAAAAGGGTACTTTGTGAAGCACGGGAAGGGGGCGCTGGATGTGCACCGAGGCGCGATTGAGATTCTGCAGGAGGCGTACGACGGCCGTCTGGTGCTGTTCTTTGCCCCTCCTGACACGGCCTGGCTGGAGAGCAGGCAATTCCGCGAGGAGATTCGTCCATTTTTGCTGTTGGACGTGCAGCTTCCGGCAACCGTGGGCGAATGATCCAATACGAGCGGTGCGTTCTCTGCAGATTTGAGGAACGATGTGTGTGCGTGTTTGTTTTTTGTGAAGAACATGTCAAGCCTCTTTTATTTTCTTATTTATTGCTGCTGCTGCCGTGCTCGATTTTGCCTGGGGCTCTGAGGTGTGTGACTCTCCACTTTCTCCCCCACCTCCGCACATGCGCCGCCAGTGAGGAGATTATTACTTCACACTTCTTCTCTCTCTATATATATATATATCTTTCTTTCTCTCTGACTGGCGTCGCGCATGCACTTATTCACGTCATTTACGCCTTTTCACAACTTCCCTCCGGTAGTAGGAGTGGGTAGCGCCAGGCTATATAGGCCGTTAGAGATCAACAAGAAAGACAAAAGGGAGGTGAGGCGACGGGGCGATGACGGCAATTGAGAAGTACGCGTTTGCGGAGGACTACACAAATGCCCGCGGCATTCCGCGGGTGGAGTACATCAGCGACATGGCCATGTTTGTTAAGAAAGGTGGTGGTGCAGACGCCCTCATCAGCAACCTCATTCTTGAGTCCTCCAAGTACGAGCACATGGAGAAGCGCCTTGTGAGCAGCATGGCGAATCTAGACTACAAGATCCCCACCATAAAGAAGACTCTGCATGCGCTGAACTTCCTCAAGAAGCAGCTGCAGGAGGAGCAGGCCCCTGTGCGCTCCTACTACTGCCTCACCGATGCCGTCTTTGGCGAGGCGGAGGTGGTGCCGCAGGAGACGGTGCATCTCTGGATGGGGGCGAAGGTGATGGTGGAGTACACCTTCGACGAGGCCTCACAGCTGTTAGAGAGGAATCTCGCCAACGCACTGACGAACTTGAAGCACACGAAGGAGGACCTCGCGTGGGTGCAGGAGCAGATGACGAACCTGCAGATCAACATCTCGCGGGTGTACAACTACGACTTGCAGAATAAGCGGACGAAGGGCGGGGCCGCGGAGGCGGAGGCGGAGGCGGCGGCGTGACCCTCAGAAGACACCCCTTTGCGCCTTGTTTATATCTATACTATGGTGTTTACGTTAATGGAAGCAACAACGGGGCCGGTGAGAAAAAAAAAAAGGTGAAGAGAAGCGGGGAACAAACAACAAAAAACAAAACACAAAGCGAACAAATCGAAGTGGAACTCAACAAGCTTTGCAAAAAAAAAAAAACATTTAGGCAAATGCATGAGAAGACAGCAGGTGCATGTGTGCTTGAACGGCTGCGTGCGACTGCCTCTGAAGAGAGGCTGAAGCGGGAATGGAAGGGTGACGCATCGGCGTATCTACGTTTTTGCAGAGGAAAAAGCAAACAAAGAAACGGTTGCCGTACGACGCACAACAGAAAGAGAGATAGAGAGAGAAAAAAAAATTTAAGGGAGGGGGGAAAAGAAGAGAGAGGTCAAGCCGCACTACAGCTTTTTATGCTCCGCTTAACGAGAATTAAGTGCTACACGTGTGTGTCTAACGGCATCCGCGCAGAAGACGGTGGTGACTGCCGCATCATGCTCTGCTGTGGGAGACGTGAGTTTCTTGTGGTGTCTTCTGACGTGCAATTTCCCCTTTTTGTTTTGTTTGTTTGCTGCCACCGCTGGGGTGTTTAGCGTGGGTGGGGGGAAGCAAAAGAGTTCACTTGTGTCAACAAAGAATAGGGCGCGTTTCAGTCTTTATTTTTTTTTCTCTCTCTGCTGGTTGGTGGTTGGTGGTGTCAACGTTTGTGGTCGCCGCACGCAGAGTTGCTTGGGCGGAGGAGGCAAAGCGAGGTGCGATGCGGTGTGCTGGTTGCTGCCGTGTGGTGGTTTCGGCCGCGGCGACAACTGCCATTGTCTCTGCTGCGCCCTTCTGCCTCCGCCGCGGGGTGTCTACCGACGGCCGCGCCACGGTGGCACCGCCGAACACCGGCCTGCAGGCAATGCTTCAACAGCTACGGCGTCGCTTTCATCGGGACGCACCCGGGGCGAACGATGCGGCGGCTGAGAAGCTGGGGGAGGCGGCCGTGGAGTCCCGTCCACGGGCCCCGGCATTGCGGCAGATAATTACTGAGTGCGAGGAGATGTGTGACGCGGAAAGGCCTGTGGTCTGCTCCATGGCGGAGTGGTCGGAGGCGGTGCATCTGCTTCTTTACGCCATGGCACGGGCAGGAAGAGAAGCTGTGGACGACGGCGTGACGACGCGGGAGACGTCGACGCCATGGTGTGTTGCTCTCCGCCTGTTTCTTCACTCACCCCCAGCTCAAGGTGCATCCGACGCTGAAAAACCGTTTGCACACTCCTTAGCTTCCGGCGTGAGTTTGCTGCGGTGTTGCGTGCGGCATGGTGCGCCGTTGCATGTCGGCCGTGCGGTGTACCAGACGCTGCGATCGTCTGTTTCCGTGACGTCAGAGACGCCACTCACCGGTTGGCATGTGCCGTACGCACGGTTTTTGCTTCTGAAGGCCGCAGAGGAAGAGGAAGCGGTGGCGACTGTGCCGCTTGCTCTTCATAAGGAGGCCCTACGAGTGTTACTGCTGGACGCTGCCGAGGATGGTGAGATGCTGCAGCCTGCTGGCCTACTCCTGTCACTTGAGGTGCTGCGCCGCCTAGTCACGTGGGGAGGTGCAGCAGGGGAGAACGACAACATGCAACACAAAGTGGGAGCAAGTGGGGTGGAGGATGCACTCTGGTGTCGCCTGCAGCGCGGCGCAGACATTGTGGTGGTTGCCCGTGATGTGTGCTGCTGCGTGCTGCGCAACCGACACGCTTCGCATGCGATGAAGCGGGAGGCCTTTTGTCGGTTCATCGCCGTGGGTATGCGGCTTTCGCTGGAGGAGCTGCACCCGTTTCTTTGCAGTGTGCACCGCAACGATGGGCCGGCGACCGCACACAAGAAAACAGCGTTGCCGTTTTTGCTTGAGACGCTCCAGGCAGTTACAGAGATCCTGAGTGGTGTTGTCGCTGATGTCGAGGCGGTGGGTGACGTTTTGGCGGAGCCGTCAGAGGGCGCCACGCCTTCACGCTCCCCGGCGACTCCGTGTTTTGCGTCAGTGTGGCTGGTTGATCACATTCTGCAGGGATTGGCGTCTTTGCAGCGGCAGGCAATCACTGCAGACGGCGCGAAGGAGAGTCGGCGTTGTGCCGTGGAGGCATGGACCAGGTGCACGCGAGCTGCGTTGCGATGCCTGCAGCGTGTTCTTCTGCACCTGCCGGACGGGCGGTGTAAGTCACTACGGCGTCAACAGCGCGAACAACAGCACGCGAGGCAGCAGGCGTTCTGCATGTTATTTCACGCCGCGCTCAACGGTGTATTTCACTCTCTTGCGGAGTCCGAGTCTCCTGCACTTGCGCAGCCCCAGTTTTTAGACGTCGTGTCGACCCTCATGCAGGCCTACCGCGAGCATGACTGGCGTTGGCCTTCCGTGGACGTCTGCATTGAATGTTTGCATGCGTGGCGCCGACACAGCGTCCTGCGGCGCGTGTTTTGCGAGGCGCAGCGCAGGGACGAAAGGAGGTGGCACGCTGAGCGGCGGCGTAACGGCAACAGCGCCTGTCCCGTGAACGACCTGTCGACTATCCCCACGCCGATGGCGTCCGTCGCTGCGTCTCTCAACATGTTGTGTAGTGGTGCACTCCGCGTGTCAGCACGATGACCCGGCGACGGCGGCGCTCGCCGTCCGACACATTCTGCGTTGTCTGCTTGCTGCGAAGTTCAGCGAGGACCGGGCGCCGAATGTAGACGACGCAGAAGGGGGTGAAGCGGAAAATGGGCACGTGAACTCTCCGGCAGTGTGGGGCGGCGTGCTGGAGGGTCAAAGCGTGGCGGCGTGGACGCAGGTCGTCCGTGAAGACATCATCCCACGCGTGAATGACGTTTTCTGTCGCACGGGCACCGACACGACGCAGCAGTGGCTGGGGAACTTGGAGATGGAGAGCTCTGCTGCTCCCGCCGTGGACGCTGTGCCTGACGCAACCATGCCTCAAGCGTAGCTCACACTCGAAGCGGGACGGCATGCACTTTAACTGTGGGGTAGCAGAGCGAGTAAAGTGAGGCGCAGCAAGAGATGCAGGAAGAACCAGGATGAGGTTTTTGCCTGCCGTTTCCATTGTTGTTGTTGTTCTTTGTTTGTTTGCTTTTTTGCCTCTCCTCAAACGTCGTACCACCTCACGTCACTCACACTCCTGCTTCTGCCCTGTACTGGACCGAAGGAAAGACCTTTCAAAACAAGGGTTAAAAAGAAAGAGGGAAACGGTGTTGGTGGGGGATACAAATTCCACAAGCGTCTCTGAGCGAGTGTTCCTCTGTGTGAGATCTTACAAGGTGAGAAAACAAAAAGGGCTGGGAAACACAGATGGACGTATGGCGCTGCTCTGAGTGCAAAAAGGCAAAGGAGCTCTCAGGGAAGCACCTGGAAGGGAAAACAACAGTGCGCTCAGACTGCTGGCCGTGTGCAAAGAAGTGCACGTTTGTGCGGGAGTCTCCCACAGCATTCCGAGGTGCGGCGCAGGTGGTGACGGCGCCGTTCCTTTTTAACCCAGTCGCATCCATGGCCTCTGAGGGGCCCCTGGCCATGGCTGCGGCACCTGCTGCAGCAGCAGCAACGGGAGCGGCCTTGAACCCCTTTACGACGGCAGCTGCCTTCCTGAAAAAGTCTCCGTTTTCCAGCACTCCACAGATGTGGAAGGGCACGGTGGCAAGTAGCAACCCATTTGCCGCTGCGGCGGCTACGTCTTTTGGGGCCGCGAAACAGCCTGGGACGGAGGCAGCCACACGAGCCAACGTGTTCTCGCGGTCACAGGAGACGTCTCCCATCGTTATGCACTCTGTCTCCTCCGCTGACCGACCGCGTCAGTCGCCACCGTTCACCTTCACGTCGACACTTGGGGCCGCTATGTCTACGGTCAACGACAACGCAACGGCGAAGGGCAGAAATAGCAGCAATGGTGGCAACAGAAATGACGCGCCAGTCTGGAGCTGCTCTGTGTGCAAAAAGGCAAAGGAGCTCTCAGGGAAGCACCTGGAAGGGAAAACAACTGTGCGCTCAGACTGCTGGCCGTGTGCAAAGAAGTGCACGTTTATTCTCTCCCACCCTGAGCCGTGTGTCTCTTTGGAGGCCTTTGCCCCACTTCCTTTCTCCATGGCGGCGATAGTGCCGACATCACCGCCTAACGCAGCACAGTCTGCTCATATCGATGTGCGTGATACCAGCCCCATGACATCTATGACGAGTGTTTGGCAGCCTCCGGTGGTTCCCACAAACGACCAGGAGGTCAATACATTTGTGATTAACCGCGGGTCCCAAGGGGCGTCAATAACGGATCCGTTGGAGCAGAGAGAGAAGCTGGTCTCTTCGGAGTCCGTTCATCCAAGCTCCCTCCTCATCTCGCTTGCACAGACATTTGAGGGTGAGGTCCTGCGTGGGTATAGAAGGCAACTTGTGGATGGGATACATCCTCGTACCGCGTGGCATAAACGTACTTTGTATGTCTTGGCGCATGAGAACTGCGGAGACAAACACCTCGCTGCAGCCGGTGTCTCTCAACTGGGAGATGCTGCCGTAGTATTTCTTGCGGTGGAGCATAAGCTTGCGCTGTCGCCGTTGCGACATATGCGGCGCATCTTCTGCCCAGATGAATTCACGTTTGCTGCGGCATGCATGTACGCAGACACCTTTTTGACTGGGCAACCCACAAACCCGCGGCAGTCCTCGTTTGTTGTGTATGGGCCGCAAGTGGACCGCACGGTGCCCATGACACGGTGGGGGCCCATCATTGAGGGCTGCATCCACGCACAGCAGCGGGTGGTGAGCGGGGAGCAGCGGGTGGAGGGGGCACAAAGTATCTTTCGTCACAGCGGCTGGCTCACGCTGCCGCTGCACGCCACAGCAGAGGCAATTCGACTGTCAGAGATGCAGCCGCAAGGTGACACGACGATGGTCGAAGCAGATAGCCTGGGCGTTGATGTCGTACTTTTGGCGAAGACGATGCAGTTTGAGGAGCTGCCGCAGGCGGCCGCGCTGGCCCTTCCTGTAAAGCCATTTTGATCTGTAAATCGCGGTAGCGAAAGGGCGAAGGCGAATAAGAAAGATAGAACAGAAAAGAAAAGTGGTTGAAGAAAAAAAAAAGGTGGGAGAGGAGGGCAAGCGTCAGTTCAACTCATTCGTGGTGCCCCAAGAAGTGGGGAGCTGCGAGGTGAGAGGGAAAAAAATAGGAAATTAACGTGAAGACGTAAGACTTGGAATCCTTTCAATGCAGAACTCTTGTGCGTGTGAGAGGGTTGACACGGGTCAGGTGGAATTTTTGCGGCGTCCAGCGGCACCCTCAGGGAAAAGTATCTATCCACCTACGGAGAGAGACGTGGTTTCTGGCATTTGAAATTATCCTTCTATTTTTATTGTTCCTCTTTGTTCTTGGAGAGAGGGGAATTGACTGTTTTATGTAGTCTTGGTGTTGTTGTTTGTTCTCGTTGTTGTGCCTTGATGCTTGGCACCTCCCCACACGACTTGCAACGTGTGTGTGAAGTCGAAAAGGGGGGGGGAGCAAGGAGTGAGCACTGCATCTCAATTGTAGTGTGCGAGCCTAGTGAAGAAGCGGGTGTGGGGGGATTAGCAAAGAGGAAAAGACGCGACCAAGCAGGACTAAGAAGCTGTGACGAGCCACATGGGTTCGGGCGGCAGCACGATATTTAACAACCGAATCATGGAGGCGGAGGTAAAGATAAAGGGTAACAGTAAGAAAAGCCAATTAGATATGACGGACTACACCAATAAGCCGCGACCCACCACCTTTGGCAGAGCTGTCTTGATACCGCGTATACTTTCCGAACTGCCGCCACCGCCAGCCGTGGCGGAAGACGAGGGCCACTACGCGTGGTTTTTGGAGGACCTGGATCGACCGGGTGAATGGGTGGCCTACCCGGCGGAGGACTCTGAAAGGCTTAATGCGGCGTGGTTTAGCGGGCAGCGTGAGTGTCTTATTCTTACCAAAATGAAGCGGATGTGTACAGTAGACCTCAGCGCAATGGTGCAGCTGGCGGCGGGCAGTAGTGCGCGTCCGCGCAAGGTGAAGCGGGTGGTGGTGGAGGAGTGTGGGAACTCCACAGTGCAAGAAAAACATTACGTGGCCGCGGACCCTTTTCTTGAGGAGGTGCTGGACCATGCAGGCAGGGGGGCGGACGCTACAGACGACAAGAACGACGGCGACTTCAACCTCCCCGATAAGGGTGGTGTGGGCACGAGTGACGACACCGACGCCTCAAGGCTGCCACAACTGTTACGCTCGGTGGCAACGCATTCAAAGATTCCCTTTACCCTTGCGTTCTCCCCGTCCGGCCGCGAGCTGCTCACCAGTACGCGGGAGGAGCTGCTGCGCTGGGACGTTGAAACGGCAGCAGTCTTGATGCATTATAATGTCGACTCCACTGTGTTGGCGTCTGCCTACTCCGCTGATGGTAGCCACATAGTGTGTGGCGGGAAGAAATATATTGCCTGGCTCTTTGACGTAAACTCCCCCAATGCAACTTTGACGTTGACGGGGCACACCCACAGACTCTACGGTACTGACTTTCTCGCGGGGGAAAAGCGTCTCGCAACGGCCTCCATGGACAACACCGTGCGCTGCTGGGACATCCAAACAGGCAGCTGCGTGCTGACGGATAAATGCCACACTGCGTCTGTCTTTGCACTAGCGACGTCGAGGCTTTCCGACTGGTTTGCGCTCTCCGGCGGTGACGATGAGCTTGTCTGCGCGCATGACTTCCGGCTTGGCAACAACTCTGTCACGGCGAGATTTCTGGGGCACAAAAGAACCATCTGGTCATGCGCATTTCGCGGCGATGAACAGCAGTTTGCCTCGAGCGGCATTGACAGGACGCTGAATATATGGGATCTGCGACAGCCCCGTGAGCCCGTGCAAAAGTGTTTTGGTCATTTGCGTCCAGTGCAGTTTGCAGAGTATTTGCCGTATAACAGAGGTGTTTTAACATGCGCGCGGGACTATAGCGTGTGCCTCACGGACGCATCCACCGGGGAACTTGTGTGGCGGGCAAAGGCGCATGCAGGGTGCGTGTTTCGCGTGCGCTACCACGCGGAGACACGAATGATGGCCACCAGCGGTGGGGACGGGAATGTCAATCTTTGGCGGTACGATAACGTTGATAAATGGTAGATGATTGCGATGAAAACAACAACAACGAACGAGAGCGCTAGCGAGCAGCGATGTTGGAAGTATAGTGTGGGGGACAGGTGTACATCATAGTCTATATATATATATATATATATATATATATGCATGATGGTTTCATTTGCGTGCGGCATCCTTCCTGCATCCTGTCATGCACAAAACCGAGGAGGAGGAGGAGGAGGTTACCGCGAGCGAAATGTACAACAATAAAAATGAAACCGAGGGGTGATGCTGGGATGGTGTGTTCACGTGAACGCATATTAAGGGATTTGTTGGTTTTTTTTTTTGTAGCTACTTTCCCTTCCCCCCTCCTTCTACTTATATCTTTTTTTCGATTTTCGCGCGGGGGTGAGGGTTTGGTGGGTGTAGTCAGTCGTGTGGGAACGTCTCCGTGGGTGTTGAGAGTTCCACGTCTGTTTGTGTTTGTATGGTTTACATATGTATGTGTCTGCATGTATGTCTGTCTATGTGTGTGTTACTCGCTAGTGACTCCGGACGCTTCAAGGAACGAAGCTGATGTGTAATTTATGTGCTCCGCCATGTTGGGTTTGTTCGTGCAGGTCAAAAACTTGAAAAAAGAAAAAAAAAGAAGAGTTTGTTGAAACGAAGTCGCGACCAGCTTAATGGGAGAGGGCGGAAAGACACCATCAGGCAGCACGGAACCGAGGCGGTCAAAAGGGAGCGCCGCCCCTCTCTTGGTGTATCATTGTCTGTTTGCGTTTTTTTTTGGCATCTTCGCCTCAGCGTGTGCGCCTTCTTTGCGCACTTCGCAGTTTTGTTGGTGAGGCGAAGAGGGGAGTAGCATCAATAACCAAAAACAGGGAAGTGTAACGAAGAACCCCGCAGTATTTCGTTGGATTACATGCGCTCCTCTTCCTCATTTTTATTAGTCTCTCTGTCTGCACCCACGCAGGGAAGGGCGTGTATATATATATATATATACGTGTTTGCGTATTTACTATTTAATTGTTGCAGGGGAGTGTGGGAGGGGAGGAAAACCGTTACGGTCCCTCCGGCGTCTTACTTACCGCAAGGTAAATCGAAAATAAAGTGGAGCAGGCGAGGGCACAGTTAAAGGAATTTACTAGCAGGAAGGAGGCGAGGAATCGTGATGCAGAATGCCGGGAGTGGGCTGTCGGGGGGTCCTGGACCGAGGCTCACCAGCCTGCTCTTTTCAGACTATTTTTCCGGCCCTGCCTTCGCTGAGCTGTTCCAGACCCTACTGGACACGTCCATGAATTTTTTTACCGGCTATCGCCTGGGACCGTCAGGAAACCCTATGAATACGCTCTCACAATTGATATTGCATCGCATGATTGAGTGCTTTCTAGTAGGGTCGCTGCTGAACAGTGAGACTTCTCTCTTACATGAAGCAGGGGTGGTTCACATGGCGTTCCACTACGTGCAACAATACCGTTTTTGCTGCTGCTGGGTTACACGGCTGATGTCCTCACTGGGGCGCACGTTTCTTCCCTCTGGCCTGCGGCGGCTTCTGGGTAGGTCCGTGGCCGGGTTTATGCCATTTTCGGTGAAAGGCGACAGTGACTCATCGCAGACCCTTCCAATGGAATACAGTGAAAGCCTGCGATATTATTGTCAATTGTACAATCAGAGTGTGCCGTATGCTGTATTTGTGAGTGGGTTTGTCTGCGAGCTCACGCATGCAATCACCGGGAATTTGTTCTGGTGCGTAAGGTTCTACGATGCGCGGCACAAAAGCACGTCGCGGTGGCGCCTGTTGAAGTCGTATGTATCTTACTTTACGAGGGAAACCACACAAATGTTACTTGTGTACTCAGCGCGTGTAGCCGGTGCGTGGGTTGGCCGGTGTGTGACACGCGAACCGACGGGAAGCTCGGTGTTCTGGGGCGAAAGTATCGCCCTTCTTGCGTTTTCCCCAGTTATTTACCAGGTAACGATGAGGCTCGCCGTATGGATATTTGAAACGCTGGAGAAGCTGCATCCACCCACGCCTGAGGACGAGCAGGAGGACTTGCGCGAGCAGGAGGCAAGAGAAGAAGAGGAGGCAGAGGCGGCCGCCTTCAGAATACCGTTCACGTCCCCCGGCGACAACAGTGTGCCGAAGCAGGATCTCTACAAAGTGTTGGGGGTACAGGACACCGCCAGCGCGGAGGAGATTAAGCGGGCCTATAGGAAAGCTGCGCTAGCATCGCACCCGGACCGGGTTGCCAATGACGCGGCGGCGCAGCAAGCTGCACGAGAGAAGATGGCGAGTATTAATGGGGCCTACGAGACGCTCTCCTGCAAGTCCCGGCGAAGAAGGTACGACATGGCCCGCGTGATGGAAACAGAGATGGGAGAGCCAAGATGCTTTGGAAATCTTTCAACTCCAATGGAGGTGGGTGTCGAGGCTTTTGGAATTTTGGGGTTGTGTCTGACGGGGGTGCTGCTGCTGTGTGGTGAGTACTTCGCGGTCTTTCATCAATTGACTGGACTGGGACGAACTCCTTTGCGATTTCTCGGCATTTCTTGAGGAGCACTGCGAGGGCGATCGCAGTGGGGAGAGCGCGTAAAGAAAGCGAGGGAGAAGAACGTGGGGAATGGGTGGATTGGTTTGACACAACAATATGTACACGAACAAAATGGGTATATGACGATGCTGTGTGTGTGTGTGTGTGTTGGCGGTGACGTGTATTTTTGGGCCATTATCAACTCTGCGAGGAAAGGCAGGGGAGGCAAACGAAAACAAAAAAGAAGAGCCATTAACAAGAAACCAAAAAAAAAAACAAAGGCTTGGGAGAGGGGATTTTACATAATTTTGATTTGCAATAAGGCGGGTGCATGCCAGTACGAGGGAGGTTGTACCTGTTGTGTGTATGTGCGTGTTTTAACACAATAGTGACGAACGTGCGCCCGTTCGTATCGCCTGCCTTGTGTGGAAACGAGGGTGGTGTACGCTGAGGAGGAACAGTCGGTGGGCGGGACCATGGCAGTACCTGGCGGTGTTATGTGCGTCTCTCTCTCTATCTCTCTATCTATCTATCTATCTATCTATCTCTCTCTATCTCTCTCTATCTCTCTATCTCTCTCTATCTGTGCGTGTATGTAAATACTCCGCATTGTTTCTCCGGTGATGTTGTGATGGTGGCCTTTTCGTTTTTTGTTTTGTTTTGCTTGTGGGCCGTCGTACAGTTCTAGTTGGTCCTTACGTTGGTAACCAAATATATATATATATATACTCGAGCGGCGGCGAAAACTTCCTCAACGTTGAGGAGGGAAAGTAAAAGTTGTATTCCTGCAACTGTGGTGCCAGCATCGTTTGCGTCGTCTGCATGGAAGATCAGTTTTCGCCGGGGAGTGCACCGGCGCGGTCCTTACCACCGCAGCAGAACGTCTCCCACATCCCCCCACTTATGTTTTATGACGCGGTGTCTGTGTTGTGTACACCGGTGACGCCGCAGCAGGTTATGGCCTTTGATCCGCGTGAGCGGGATCAACCCACACGCATCATGCCCGACGGAAGTGAGTATTACGGTGATGTGCTGCTTGATCAGCCGCACGGCCTTGGAATCATGCTGTTCAAGTCTTCCTCAAACTTTTACGGCAGTGGAGACCGCTACGGTGGGGGGTGGAAGAATGGTTTGTTTCACGGCGAGGGTATTTTCCTGAGCTCCGCCTTCACCTACCAGGGTGGCTGGTTCGAGGGCCATATGCACGGGAAAGGGGTAATGACGTACAGTCGCCGCATTACAGATTTTGTGCTACGGGGCATGTCGGTCTTTTCAGCCTCTGATAAGACGCACGCGCCGCTGGAGTACTCTGGGGAATTTCATTATAGGTACCAGCGTCACGGGCATGGAGTGATGAAGTACTCCAACGGCGACATTTACGATGGTGATTGGGCATCAAATCTTCGCCACGGTCATGGAACTCTCACTACGGTGGCTGGTGAGATATACACGGGTCAGTGGAACAAAGACGAGCGTCACGGGAATGGAAAAATTATTTACGTGAATGGGGGAGAGTTTAAGGGCGCCATGGTGCATGACAAGCGCCATGGCGAGGGGGTGATGCTGTTTCCCAACGGGGACGAGTACTATGGTACGTTTACAAGAAACAAGATTGAGGGGCATGGTACCATGCGGTACAGAAACGGTGATGTCTATGAGGGAATGTGGAAGGATGGCATGCGACACGGTGAGGGAAAGAACACCTTGCGGAAGAAAGGCGCCACGATCGAGGGGCGCTTTGTGAAGGGGCTTATCCAGGGGAGAGGCGTAGTAACCTACCCTGGTGTGTCGACCTTTATTGGGGAGTTTGAGCAGGGAGAGCGGCGGTACGGCACGCTGTTCTGGCACGACTCGGCTCCAGGAAGTGGCGTGTGCTACCAGGGTAAGTGGCTTGGCGAGATGATGCATCACCGTGGGATGCTGTGGTACCGCAACGGAGATTTTTATTTTGGATGCTTTGTAAATAACAAACGGCATGGACCAGGCAACATCCGCTACGCGGATGGCGGGGAGTTCAGCGGGTGCTTTGTCAATGACATGCGGGAGGGGCAAGGCATTCTACAGAGCGCCAGTGGATCCATTCAGGCTGGGATGTGGCACAACGACGTCTTTATAGAGGGCTACGACGGCGAGTGGGACGGCGCAACGTTTAACGGCATAGGACGCCTGATACTTCGGGAACCGCCCATATGTGTGACGAGCGGAAACGGCGCCAACACGCCCACCATGCCCGTAGGCGGTGGGGCCCCCACCTTCACAGGCACACAACCGCCATTTGAATACTTTGGTCTTTTCCGCCACGGTGTACGACACGGTGCTGGTGTGTTTCGGCTTGCTGGGCATGTTATCATGGGAAGCTGGACACAGGATGTCTTGTCGTGCGAAGCGGGGTCGTGGGAGTTTCCCTCCGGTGATGTGTACCTGGGTGGCTTTAAAGACGGGCTCCGAGACGGACCCAAAGGTCAGGTGTGGCTGACGGACGGCTCTTTTTTTGAGGGAGACTGGGAGCGTGATGCCCCGGTGGGTAACGGTGTCTTTTACGCAACTGACAAAAGGCAGCCCATTTACGCCCCAGAAGATGAAGCTGCTGCGCAAGCGGATGTCATGAGCAGCCCCACTTACGTGGGCGTGATGGATCGCTTCATCAGTCTCTTTCGTCGAAAAGCGTTGCCGGAGAACAAAGACACCCGACGTGTCATTGGCTTCCGTGAACACTTTGTGCTTCAGGGTGAGTGGGATATCATGTCGCTTCCCTACGCCATGTATCAGGCACTTATGGCACGGCTTGGGAATAGTTCGAGTTCAACGGCTTACGGCGTCAGTGGAAGTAACAGCGGGAGCAACAGTGGCGACGGCGGTGGTGGTGGTGCGGTGGTGGCAGCTGGTGCGTCGCAGGCAGGCCTCAACAATGGTGGTGGGGCAACCGCGTCGATTAAGCCCCCGGCTATGATTTCGGTGGGGGTGCAGGAGCGCCAGGGGCATGTCTTTTTCACGTCTGGTG
The DNA here is from genome assembly GCF_003719475.1 of Trypanosoma rangeli. NCBI lineage: Eukaryota > Euglenozoa > Kinetoplastea > Trypanosomatida > Trypanosomatidae > Trypanosoma > Trypanosoma rangeli. The sequence continues at coordinate 24,613 of NW_021705880.1, forward strand.
TCTGCCTGCGTACGATGTGGCTGCGCAACCACCCGCGTCTGATGCTTCCGCACCGGCCTGATGCTCCTCTACACGACAAGATCCACGGTGCGGTGGTGACGAGTGACGGTAACGTGGGTGGGGTCGCGGGATACAAGAGTTGCGTATTCTGTGACAGACCCTTTACGTTCTTCCGCAAGGAGGCGCGCTGCGCACTTTGTGAGCAGCGAAGCTGCAGCTCCTGCCTACACCCCCTCGAGGTTCGCGGTCACCCAAAAATTGAGGCGCTGCTTCGAATGCGGATGAGTGAAGGCGAAGATATTAGTGGAAGTAACAACAACACCACCACTGCGGCTGCTTCCCCCACCACCGCCGCAGGCAATACATTTGTCCTGCCTGTGCAATTGCCTGCATGCGTGGACTGCGCACGAACGGCGATGTTGGGTCTGGAGTTTAATACCATCTGGATACCGATGCGCTGCCTTGCCGTTTCAGAGGCCTCCACGGCCTCAAACGCGGCGACTGAGGAAGAGGCAACCGTGGCGACGGCAGCAGCACCCTTATTAGGAAACTTAGATAAGGAGGATACTTCGCTGCCGCGTTTTTCCTCTTCTTCTTCTTCTTCTTCCATCCACACGAACGCGTCGTATGTTGTGTATGAAGGGTACACGTGGAGTTGTATTCCACACCTCTATGGTTCGTTGTGGTGGGGAAAAGAGGGTTATTACATGGGTGCCTTTGATAAGGGCCGCCGCCACGGCAGAGGTGTGCAAATGATGCAAAACGGCGAAAAGTATGTGGGGGAGTTTTCCGACGATGAGTGGCATGGTACGGGGATTTACTGCGCGGATGACGGCTCCGCCTATGAGGGAGTATGGCAGCATGGGAAGCTCACCACTCTGCACTATCACGGCGAGCTGGATGAACAGCAGCGCCATCATGGACGAGGGGAATCGTACGAACTGGATGGTGGCCGCTACAATGGGGAGTGGCAGAATGGGCAGTGGCACGGTACAGGGATTTTACATAGAAAAGATGGTGTTGTATATAGCGGAGATTTTGTGTTTGGCCGCATTGAAGGTGAAGGCAAGCTTTTGATGGCGACCAGCGTATTCTACGGCAGTTTCCGCGATGGCAAAAAGCAAGGAAAGGGAAGGGAATACTTTGGCGACTGCGTCGTTGAGGGAGAATGGCAGGACGATATGTTGACTGGATTTGTACGCATCTACGACGCCTCCACAGAGACTGTGTACGAGACGACGTATCAAAATGGCAACGAGCGCGATGACTGCTTTGTGCCACCGGTCATGGTGGACGACGCTCACAGTCAGAACTGTGCTCAGTGCCAGGCAACTTTCTCACTCTTTCTTCGGCGGCATCACTGCCGCTTGTGCGGGGAAGTGGTCTGTGACAGTTGCTCGCAACTCCGGGCGCCAATGCCGTTGCACTTCAAAATAGAGGGTGCAATGCGTGTGTGTGACCGCTGTTATCGACGCATAGAGGAGCGCCGGATGCTGGGGATTCGTCGGTACACAAACGGTGAAGTCTACGCCGGGTGTTGGGCGCGGGGAAGGTGGGTGTCACGTGGTCTCTTGCGCCGTGCGGACGGCACCGTTGTTGTCATGGACCTTGCCGGTCGTCCGCTGGTGACTGGAGAGGCCGCCGCTGCCGCCGCCGCCGCCGCGACGGCAACCGCAGGAGACGTGCGGGAGCTCCCGCTGGACGCTTCCCCTCCCGTAGAGGAGCTGCGCAAGCTTCCGCCCTCGGCGACGGCGGAGGTGGATGCCTTCACGCTGTGGTGGAGTATGGTGCTCTCTGTTGCGGGGTTGAGCGTGCCGCTGGAGCTGACACCGTGCGAAACCTTTCTACTCCCGCGCATACCTCCAATGAAGCCGCTGCGGCTCTTCTCAACAAGCGACTACGCCAAGGATGACGCTGGGGACACTAACAAGGAGGCAGCGGCAGTGCAGGCGGCACGTTTTGTTCCCTTCATTGCGCCGCCTGCACCGCGCCCCCCCGCCCGGCCGTCCGAGACGTCTGTACTGGCATCGTTGCCACCGCCGCGCCCGATGATCACGGACTCCCACATCATGCGTCTTGTGTCGGATGGTCGGATAGAGATGTTCCCCGCCGTTCCACCGCCTTCATCTGATGGAAACGGCGTTGTGATGCTTTCGTGCTACCAACGTATGCCGCTTCTACCGCCAACCCCGCCGCGGCCAACGCCCGACAAAAGCGATCGTATCATGTGGGACTGCTGGGAGACGCGGCCTGTGCCAAAGTATCGCGGCCATGTGGAACCAAACACAAGGCGCGGGGTGGCGGAGTGGCAACATGTGCCCTTTGCGTGTCCTTTTTTGCGTCCTGACGTCGAGGATGTGGATCGTGTTGTGCGGGGTGGCGACACAACGCGCTGGTCGCCAAAACCTCTCGTTGGGCCGCAGGTTTTTAGTGTGAAGGACACAGGGGCCGGCGGTGTCAGTGTAGTGCAGAGGTCACTCTAGTCGCCCGGTGCATCATGAGGCGGCGTGGTCATAATGAGCTTGTTATTTGTCCTTTTTGTTTGGTTTTATCTTCCCTGGTTTGCGTGCGTGTCTTTTATGTCATCGTGTAGCTGTTGTTTTGCTTGTTTTTTTTTTTGGTTTTTTTTTTCCACCTACCTCCCTCCTTTTTGTCTTGTTCTCTCTCTCTCTTTCTCTCTGCAGCCGGCCACCCAACGGCGGCCCATGTTTTTTGCAATTGTTCATCGCACGTTGTTGTGCTCGCCTCGTGCTTTCTGCTGACTGCACCTCCTGCCACACCGGTGCCGCTTCCTTTTTTCCCCGTCTCTCTCTCTCTCCCTTGCCGCACCTTAGGAGATAAGTACGAGTCCGTCCTTCGTTGTACCTATCATCATTATTACCATTATTTTGTGTTGCGTGGAGTCTCTCTCTCTCTCTGTGTGTGTGTGTGTGTATTCAGTATTTTTTTTGTTTTGTTTTTAATATTTATTGTGGGTTTTGTCTGGCGGAATTTAATCCGCCCCTTTTTTTTGCACCCTTTGACTGCCTGCCTGCGTGTCCGCCTCTCCCCGCGTGTGTTTGTTTGTGTGTGTGGAGAAGCGGGGGAGACCGTCACGGGAGAAATTTTTTTGGGATTCTGAGTGTAAGCCTCTCTCTAGCGGGTGCCGGAAGCCCCCGTCTGCGAGACACGTTAAGTGACGGGAAGAAGTGGAAGGGTTTCCCGAAGGCTTTTTCTTCATCTCCCGTTCGCTGGTTTGCGATTGCCGCGTGTGGGGGAAGAAGCTTTGGGTGGGATATAACTTCGCCACAGGGAGAACGCAATGCAGCAGGACATTCAGGACGTTCTTATACACAAGAGCGGCAATAGTTTCGCCAGCGCGGGAAGCTGCGGCGCATCGGGCAGTTTCGCTGTCCCTTGTCTCTCATTTTCATCAGCACCCTCCCCGCCTTTGCCACCGCTACCGTGCAAGAGTGGAGCCGACGTTGAGCCCTTCGTTGGAGATGACACTTTTTACATACCTGTAACGCCCGAGATTCTCAGATCCATTCCGCGCGGCAAAGTCCCTCGCCAGATGGGGTGTTCGATGCGTGACTGGGGTGTCTGCGTGGAGAAGCAGCGCAATGAGGAAAATGAGAAGCGGGGCGGCTCGGCGCGGCGCCACAGCACAGAGCTTCCGCGACTGACAATGAAAGAGGTCATGAGGCACACGAGCCCCGACGACCTTTGGCTTGTGGTGAGGGGGTTCGTGTGCGACTGTACGAAATTTCAACGCTTCCACCCCGGTGGCGAGCGCCTTCTGCGGCAGTGTGCGGGGAGGGACTGCACGGCGTTGTACGACTACTACCACCCTTGGGTCTCCTGTGAGGGGTTGATGGAACCCTTCATTGTCGGTGTCATTGACTCCCAGTCGCCAAACTAGGACTGTATGTGTGTACCTCAGGTAGGCGTAAAACGAAAAACGAAAAACTTGTGTGTAATGTTCCACTGATTGTTTTTGTTTTGTTTTGTTTTTTGTGTGTGTTATTAACTGCATGCACAGACACTTGTGTAAGTATACTAACTTTTACCCCAGCAAAGGAGCTGGAAAAGATGCGGCATGCAGCAAAAACTATTCCTGCATGTATTTATATATTTATATATAAATACGTGCAGAGAGGCAATGTTTTTTTTTTATTTGTGTGTGCGTATGTGTTTTAAGGCTTCATGCTTTTGGATGCCACTTATATTCTGTTTATTGTTATATTTCCAAAGTTGGGAAACTTAGGTCTTGCGCACGTGCGTGTAAGTGTAAGTGAGCGCACGCGGCTTCCTCTGTTTCCCTGGAATCCGCTTTACCGCGGGAGTAATTCTCTCTCTCTTTCTGTGTGTATGTGTGTGTTGGGGGGGGAAGGTGTACGTGTTTTTATGTGCCCACTTTCCACGTCGCTGAAACAGCCAAATGCATGGATGGATCCGGTGGGTTTCCTGCACCTAACACTCTCGCAGTTTTTATCTATTCTGTGGGTGGGTGTGTTCCTCCCTCTGCGCCCCGTGTTTCTCTTGATAGTCGCGGGAAAAAAAGCAGTGGTAAAAAAGAGTTGTCAAGTATATTTATTTAATCATCGAGGACTCTTGTGGTTGAGGTTATGAGATGAAGCATTTTTAAAAGGAAAAAAAATTTATAGCAACAATCATATGCCTCTGCAGGTACTACTAGTATATATGTATATATGTATCTCTCTCCCTCTCCCTCTCCCTCTGTGTGTGTGTGTGTGTCTAGAAATGGTTATATACGTTGACGGGCGTGGTGAAGTGGTACGACGACGCATGGAAGCAATGTATTTGCATTGCCGTTGAGGTGAGGGAAGAAGGTAGATGTGAAGACAATGATGAAACAAATAAAATATATTTTTAAAAAAAAAGAAACGGATACAAGCATGTATGTATATATGTATACGCATATATATGTATTACTTGTAGCAGCATACATCTCTGTAGGGCAAATATGCTATTAGGATACATCTGGCCGCAGACCTTTTAGCAAATGAGTACGAGAGGGAGTGGGAGATCGTTGTGCCCTGCACGGCACGCAGTCATTTTTTTGCACATATGGCTGTCATTGCTTGCATGTGCCTTTTCCTGTCCCAATGTCTTCTTGCCTGCAGGTGAGCGTAAGGACGAGACGAGAAGGAGGCAAGGGTATTATTAGGCAGGGAGGGAGAGGCTGTGAGGGACTCGGCGGCTAGTAAAACAGAAGCACGAAAAGTCAAAAAGAAAAGAAATAAAAAATGGGCTCGGCGGCGTCATACGGCTCCTGCAAAGGTGATGGGTGCGAGACACCGTTGAAGGCGAACGGGGACGACAGTGTGGGCGAGGTTACGTGGCGCGTACGGCTTTTGTGCGAGGTTGGAAAGGACCCCACGTCCGTCACGCGTGACTTTCCACGCATCCCCGTGTACGTCAGGACCGCCTCGCGCCACAACTACTGCGCTGCGGAAGAAAGGGAAAAGCAGCGGCAGCACCCGATACTGGGGATGGCGGCGGGTGACTCGGAGGAGGCTAAGCAGGAGTTTCTCGCCTCGAGGTGTGAGCGCGTACGCACCGCCGTTGAGCTGCTTATGGAGCTGTGCGGTGAAGATGCGCTGGCGCTGCGCTCTGTTTGGCAAGTGGAGCAGCAGCGGCTAGGCACAGCGGATGGTGCCTCGCTACTGCTTGCCGTGCTGCTGAAGAGCGGCATGCTGCAGGTGCGGGGAAAAGACGGACGGCGCAACTCTTTTGGAAGCGACGCCTCAGGCATACCAGCTGTGGCCGCAGAGACAACACCAAAGAGAGCGACGCCGAGCCACGACACAGCCGATGCCATGGTGTTAGTATTGCCGAAGTACACTGTCCAGAGTAGAACGCTTCGTGTGATGCAGTACATGGTGCAGGAAGCTGTGTTTTTTCCTCTTCAGTGGCTTACCGGCGTGTTTCGATTTCCGTGGTGCAGGCGCATGCAAGACCTCCTCTGGACTGTCCATGTGTACGCGGAAAAAGACACAAGTGAAGACAGTGACCGGGAACTAATTATATTGCAGCACAAACAAACTTTGCGCCACTACGTGGACCCCAAGGAACGTGGGACAACGCCTCGGTTTGAAATTGATTGGGTCTGCAGTATCTGTATTGATCCTCTCCACCTCTTACGTGACGTTTCCAGCCCCCCGACGATGGGCAAGGATGCCGAGGTGCGCTCCATCAAAGCAGAAATTCTGGCAGCGCGTGTAGAGGCGCCATCAAGGACGATGTGCTGCGTCGCACCGGCTTGGCGTCGGCGTCGTCGTGAGCTGAAGAAACGATTGCTGGATCGCTTCAAGGTGGAGCTCGATGTGGTGGCTGCATTGCATGAGCGCACCGTCTTCTGAGGGAGGAGTATATATATATATATATATAATATATATGTTGTGTGGGGGAGGGGGTTTTCACTGCGGGGGCTCACGGGGTGAGGTGTGACGACACGTCCATGCGTGGCATGTGCATTGGGTTTGGTTTGGTTTTGTCCCTGTTGTCGGGAGGCGTCTGGGGGGAATGTGCGGCCTGGTTGGGTCAATTAGGTGAAGCCGTGTGGGAGGGCAGCCCCCTTTGGTTGTTTGTTTGTTTGTTTTTCTCTTTTCCCACTCATACACTACCATGGATACCACCCTTCACGCGAAAGATTCCGGTGGTTGCGGCGTTCCAATGGGTGTCACTTTGTGAGTTCACAGTAGAAGTGCTCATTTGTCATGTTATATGCATTTTTTTTTGAATTTATTTGCTTATGCGTGTGCGGAGTACATTTCCGCCTCCATGAGGGATGAGCATGGGCGCACATGGAACCAAACCGCAAGTTTCCCCACTGAAGCACTCTTTCCTTGAGGAAATAGGAGAAACAAGGCTGCAGCCAGATGCACATTTGTAGCCGCTTTTTATTTACTGTTTTGAGGGGATTCCGCCTTTTGTGGTGATGCCTCCGTTTTCTCCCACGTTTTCTCGCTTTGTCCGTCTTCCGCGTCGTTTCGATGTGCTGACTGAAGCTGGTCTTCCCCGTATATGGTTTACTTTTTTCATGTCGCTGGGGGTTCGCCACCTTTAAAAGAATATATTTTACTGCTTTGCTTGTGGTGCCCTATTTGGAAACGTCCAGCCGTTAGCGCCGCATCAACGCACCAATTGCGGCGCCGCGCAGTTTGCCTACGGCACGCAGGTGCAGTACGCTCCGGGTTTCGTGCCCAACCTCCCCATTGGCGTGTACCCTGACACTCCAAATATGCTGCAGGGCGGTGCGTGCTTGGTGAACGCGGCCACGCCTGCCGTGAGTTCTGGTGCTCTGACTATGCCGATCTACGCGGGCGGGGAGGACAACATAGCGTTGGCGCTGCAGTTGATGTCTCCAGGGACCGCATTCGGTTCCGCCGCCTACGTTCTTCCGGAAAAGGGCATGTACTTGGGCAGTGAGTGGACACAAATGGCTATACAACTGTCGCGGGCGCAGCAGGAGGTTAGGTAGGTGCGGAGTGAGTTGGGACTTCGAATTTTGAAACCCCGCCGTCAGGCGAGTACTAGGAGGGCGCCGTAAACGCTGCGCTTTGGAGGAGGCAACAGCAATAGCAGTTTTTTAGCTTGTGGCTGTCGTCGTAACCCCGTATAACCAACGGAAACGGTGTGGCCCCTGAGGTTGGATTGCGTGCTTGCCGTCGATGTTCAGGTGTCCTTGAAGGATGTCTTTATCGCCGTGGGCGAGTACCACCTCTTTGACGGGATTCATCAGCAGCTGCTGGAGACCGTCAGGCAACGGTGATGCTCTTCCATAAGCATTCAAGAAGAGTGTCCTTCCCGCCTTTGTCGTCTTGCTAACGACCTCATTTGAATTCACTGTTCGGCATATCAATGAGTTACACGTCTTAATTATCACCTCCTTGTGCCGTGGCAAGGCCTTTTTTTTTGTTTTTTGTTTTTTTACCCGTCGCTGTTGTTGGCGTTTTTTGGTCTCTTCGTTGTATGAGGGCGACCGTGCGAGAGACTTTTGCAGGTGATGATGCTCATTGTTATCGTCGTTTTTCTTCCTATTTTTCTTGTCTTGCACTGCTCCTATCTTGTTCGAGTGCTGATTGGCGTTGCCGTTCCATTAGACCTGCTTACGTGCAAGGAGGTGCATCCCTTTTGCTCCTGTTTAAGAAGCGCGTGGGGTAAATGAGCGCTGAGATGAGGCCAAATAGGTGGAAAAAAAAAAGATGCATTAATTTTGTGTGTTGGTTTTAATGTAGTTATTTCTTGGTGGATGTACTACGAGGATGCCGCGTTAGCGTGCGGTGCGGCTGTAATGTGTGTGCGTGTGTATGTTTGTTAGTTTGTTTGTTTAGCATCACTCTAAACCCCCTTACGACCACGATCCACCACGCTGGGGAAGGGGGAGAGTTGGGTGGCTGCGAGTGGATAAGAGAGAGCGAGAACGGGGGGGGGGAGAGGGTTTCGGCGACCGCAACTTTGTGCGTTGACAACGAGAAGCCTGGTGGCGCGCCAGAGTGACTTGGTGTGTCTCTTGTTTACCGTTTGTAGGTTATCAGTGGGTGCACCCCTTCAGCGCGGGCGGGGTGGGAGGGGGGTGGGGGGCATGTGGAACCGCAGAAGCAGTTCGCAATCCAATTTTTTCTTTCTTATTTTTGGTTTGTACTTTCACCTTTTTCTGCTTGCGTTGCTTTAGGGGCGGGAGGACCGACCTGCTTTTGTCCCTCTCGCGTCCGTGGCGATGAGGCGGGGGAGTGGCTTGACCATCGGCCTGCCGTTGGCGGCGGCGGCGGCGGCAAGCGCACCCCGCGCGCGCCGCCTGCGGTCGCTTGAGAACAACGTCGCTCGTGCGCTTGCCGAGGACCAGGCGCTTCTTGTGGACGGCATCCTCGCGGCTTATGAGGCGCTGGCGAGCCCCGGCACGCTGACGCGGTTAGAAGACCAGCGATACTTTGCGCTGGACGCTGACATGGCGGCACCGCCCATGAGAGGTGGCGCGCGAAACCACGACGACGATGCCCACCGTCGCACCAACGGCCATGGGGCATCGCCGGGGCTGCACGCACTGCGGCTTCTAAATGAGGTGGATGTGGCGATTGCGTGGTGTGAGGGGAAGTCCGCAGTGACGGCGCGGCTGTTTCCCCCGGGGGTTTTGCTGCAGCGCACCCAGCGCGGACGCGCCTTATCCTCTGAGGGGAGCGGCAGGGCTGTGCCGAAGGGAATGCCGTTGTCTTCTGAACCGATTTCCTCCAGCTGGCAGGAGGTGCAGGAAACAGAGCACTACGACGCATTACAGGAATACTGCGATAATCGGGACCCCAACATTGAGAGTCGAAGTCTTGCATGGCCAAACGATAGACGACTCTCGTCGCCGTCGTATGTGGCCCCACGCGGTGTACCCGAAGACGTGTACACCTCGCTGCCATCATTACCACTACCACCAGCGGCGGCAGTGGCAGCGGAAACAACAACAACAACAGGGACAGTGGTTCAATCCTCATTGATTTCAACAGTGCGTGGATCTCAGGGAGACAGCGTTGTATGTAACATGGGATTCGATAGGTGGACTGCTAGGCAGGTAGCAGCGCAGGCACACATTGATCAGAAGCGGCTGTGGCTGCTTCGATGTGACGCAGAGGAGACGGTGAGACGGTACGCCCTCGCGGTGGAGGAGCGGGTGGGACGTGTCACGTTACTCGTTACTGCACGTGAGGAAATAGCTGCAGGTTTGGATGCAGAAACACGGGCACAGACTGTGGAACCGCCAATGCTCTATGAAAAGGATCCAAGCGAGGCAAGAGTGTGGATGCAGCGGCGGCTACATGCTCAGGAGATTCTTCTGACCCCCGTCGTCAGTGCTGTGAAGAAGGGAGAGGGAGAATATGAGGCTGCGTGCCAAGCGCAGCTGCAGGAGGCTGCGACGTGTCTTTTGCAGAATGGGGAGAAAACGATGACAGGAGCTTCGTCTCCTGTGAAAGAAACACGGATGCCTCTCAGCGGTGCCTGCACGGCAGAGGTGGGGTGGGCATCCTTCACATACAGCCTCTTACGTGAGGCAGAGCAGTCGCAGCGAGTGCACCTCGAACGCGAGGCACATCTCTCGTGGAAGCTTTTGTTAGCACAGTGGCAAACGGTGCTGAACCATGTTAACGCTCGCTGCCTCCTTGCTGCTAAGGAAGGCCTCATTCATGCGATGGCGGCTGGCATTAATGGTTCCGCCTCCACCCAGCCGAAGTCGAGCGCCCTCTGACCGCCGACATCGCCCAGCTGCCCACACCGCGGTTGAGGGCACCGGTTACATGCGGCGGAAGTACTGGTGATATTGAGCTTTTTATTTGAGTCAGCGTGGTGCTCGTGGGGCGGGGAGCAAGTCACGATGCTGGAGCAGCGTGCGTGGGAGGAACTCACGGCGAATGTTGACAAACATTGAAGGGGCACGGAGCGACCGTAGTGGTAAAGCAATGTTTTGACGGCGATGCCGCCGAGCTAAAGACGTAGAATATATGTATGTATTGTCTGCTCGATAAAGTCTTCCAGAACCGCTCCGTGTTTTATGCATGTATATGTCTTTATTGTTATTGTTTTGTGCTTGTTTGTGCATCGCATGTTTACTTCATTATTTTTCCCCAGAATGCGTGCATATGCGTTGAGCCTCGCTGACGCCAAAGTTTCATTTTGTGTTGTCTTCTCTCACACTGTGAAAAGGGGGGGGAGGGTACGGGAATCTCACTGTCCGCTCTGCACCCGCCCGAAGAAACTGTGCGGAAACAGGGAGACGAACTGATGCTGGAGAGGTGCAGGTTTTGTTTCTCTGGCGTCTCGTCCTGTGTACCTTTTTGCATGTCAGTCTTTGCCTTTGTTTTTGGTTTTTTTTTCCTCCAGACCGACGGAGTTCTGCACCCGTTGCAACGGGTGCAGAACAGAAGCAAATAAAAAAGTCAGTAAGAGAGCCAAGATTATAACCCATCCAAGGCGGCTTAGTGGGTGGGAGTGTGTGCGTGTGTGTGGTGGCACTGAGGTGAGTAAAAGGCTGAGGACGCCATGGAGCCAATAGACTGGAACTACATATCCGCCAACCGCGTCTGGCGGCAGAACCTAATGAAGGAGTTGCTCAACACCGGGGAGGAGATAGAGACACCTAAGCTCAAGATGTGGCGGGACATACATGATGACTCTGTGAGCCTTGAGTCGTATTGGTACACGTTTCTCTCGCCCAAGTTTCGCCGACCGGCGCTTTTGGCGTTTCGCATTACGGTTTTTTCCGCCTTACCGCTAATGCTTATTTCCCGTGAGGTTGCGCATAAATTTCCAATGTTCAGGGTTCTCTGCCTGTACGGCATCGCATACAGCCAGGAGACGGTAGGTGAGCAGATATGCATGCTATGCACGGTGTTCCAAATGTGTCTCTGGACGGTTTTATGGGGAACCTTGATGTATGTGTTCAACGTGCTTGAGCACGATGTGGCGTGGTGGTGTGCCGTATTCTTTGGAACATTTTTTGTAGGCCTATTCGGAGAAGTGCGTTGTAAACGCCTGTCGATCATGATGATTCTGGTCATTATGGAGGTGCAACGCGCCCAGCCGTTTGCGAACGGGCCGTATTTACCTATCTATGTGGCTCGTGACATCTGCCTTTCCGTGACGTTTTCCTTTGCCCAGGCGCTTTTGCCACCGTTTACGATGAGCAAACGCGTGGATGACGCCATGGCGGGTGCATGGCGCCACATGGGAGTTATGATGCGGAACTGTGTCAAGGGATGCTGGACAGAGAACCCTCTTGAGGCGGCCGCAGCGCTTTCAAAGACATCCTCGGAGCCTATCCAGGCAATGTTTACCGTTTTGCCGCCTCAACTGAACATGGTCCGCTACGAGCCGTGGGAATCACCCCTACGCTGGCAGCTGCGAAACGAGCGCATCAAGGTGATGGGTGGCATCATGCCCATGTTGCACGCCTTAGCTGTTGTGGTGAAAACAATTCATTCCTTGGACCTGAAGCGGAAAGAGTCTGATAGGGTGAGGAACCCCAGTGTGGACATCGTCCGTGGGCGCCTGGAAGAGACACTCGAGCCATACTTGCAGGCCGTAGAAGAGACACTGAGGGGTTTGGGGCATGCCTTGAACCCGAAAGATGTGGTGAAGAAAGTTCCGCTAGATGATCCTGCATGCGACGACGTCCGATCTGCAATCTGCCATTGATAAGATACACTACGACATGATGAAAGGCCGTCTTGGTAATTTAGACCCAGTGTGGTACATGTACGTTGTGTTTGCTCACCTTATGATGGTGCTGTTTGGAGAGGATTTGCTGCGGTACGTTGAGGCGATGCGCAACTTTGATTCTTCGCTGTACACGCCTGCGTCTCGGCGCATTTGGGACTTCATCATCCTTGAGTACTGGAATGATTTTTGGACGGAGCTGCCTAAGCGTCTCACATTGGCCACGCCATATGACGTGCGGGTGGTGAAGGATGCGTTCAAGATTGCCTGCGGCTACACCATGGCGTGTTATTGGACTCTTAGCGTCGGTTATGATAGCAGGTACTACTTTGGAATGACAATCCTCATGGGCGTGGGGCTTCCGACGGCAGGTGACTCACTGATGGCAGGAATTCAGCGTGTGGCGGGGCTCGTGTTTGCTGCATCCGTCGCGTACCTGATAACCAGTACCAGTACATCTTTTGCTGAGACTTCCGCTCTTTCGCTTCTGGTTATTATGGTGGTGCTCTTCACGAGGGTCTTTCCGTCCTACTTTCACTGCTCCTTTTACTGTGCGCTGCTTATTCCGTCCATGGTTCAAATTGCCTCAACCCCACTGATGATGTTTTCCCGCGTGGTGTCGAGTGCGCTCTCCGTGATGACGTACTACGCCATCGTCGTCTTTGTGTTTCCGATTGACACCATTAAGGTGCTGCACAACGCGGAGGTGTGGGTTCTGAACGGGATCTCTGAATACCTATCCACCCTGGTAAGCCTCATGCAGGTGCGCGTCGGCAGCAACCAAGCCAAAGTGATGCAGGATCTTCTCGCAATAAAACGTCACACAGTCTGCCTTTGGGCGGCCGCACGGAAAGTGATGCCCAAAGTGGAAAACGCCGCCTTGGAGCCCACCATCCGCGGTAAGCCCTACCCTGTCCACGAGCAGAGGGAGTTTGCCCCGGTGCTACGCCGCCTTATCTCCTCGCTTGACATAGTGCTCCTGGGTCTGACGATTCTCCATCGTGAACGGGTGGTGCCTGCGGCGGGGGAGTTGGTGGAAATGTTCAACGCCACCACGCAGGTGGTGAAGAGCATCGAGCGGTACGGGGTGTACGCCATGCAGGACTTTGTCAACGCCGTGCAGCAGCCGAAGACGTGGTCGTACCTCGACACGGTAGACCATTTCTCCGCCCTGCTGCGACTAAACAGGGAACTCAAGGCTATGTTTTGCGTAGTGCACGGCAAGATGTTGTCCGCCATGCGCGGAAGGGCGAATGAACTGCACCTTAACACTTTAAAATTCTCGATGGCTACCACCAGCAACAGCAGCATGTTATTATATCCGCTGCCAGGGGACAGGCAGAGTGAGGCAAACCCCCGCAGCACCACATGCCCGTACGGGATGAATGAAGAGAAGACTGAACGAGAGGAACTCACAGCTCCACGTAACGCGAGCTTTATGCTTCGCCCCGAAGAGTTCACAATCAGCCATGACATGAACATGAGCATCGCCGTCATCGTGGGTATGGATCTCTTCTGCAGCGAATTGGTAAAGGCACTGCGGGTCATGCAACACATCAACGAATTTGAGCTCAGTCGCTGCAAGTAGCCTGTATGTATGTGTGCACGTGTCTCGGCAAGCAAAGGAGCAGGGGCATGTATTGGTTTCAGGAAGGCAAACACGCATTTTTGAGGTTGAAAAGGATGGTGGTTGCAAGAGTAATACTTTTTTTGTTGTTGTTTGGCATGTCTGCGTTGTCTCAGTTAACATGATACAACTCCCGCATATTGGGAGAAAACAGATGGAAACAAACCACACAGGTGTGAAGCAAAACATGTAAGAGGAAAAGGCGAAGAAAAAGAAGTGAGGAAGTAAAGAAAGAAGGAGGGAAGGTAAAAACAAAGACAACAAAAGAAAAAAAAACACAATTTGTGTAAATAACTAAAAATGATGGATGATCCGCGCACAGACGCATGCTGTGTGTACGTGGACCTACATGTATCTTGTTTTTTTTTGTAGCTGTTTACTGACATTACTGACGCAACTGAGTCTTCCACACCTTGAGTGGGTGTGACGGGTGCCTGCCTCTGCCCATAGTACCCTCCTTGTCACGGTGAAGATTCCTCTGTTGTTTGTTTGTTTGTTTGTTTGTTTGTTTTCCCATGTCCCGTCCAGTTTTATACGTCTGCAGTCACGTGCGTGTGTCTCGAGGTGGGGCAGTCAAGCGGGCATAAGCAGAGCTTTTTTCAAGGACCATTGGGAACATTTTTTTTTTTTTTTCGGAAATCGTAGGAAAAGCACGATTGCGCTCATAAAGAGTTCTCGCAAAAAAAAAAATGGTATTTCACTTTCGCTTATCTGCTTGTGGTTTGACTACAGTTGTTGTTGTTTCTTGAAACGGGGTCCTTTGGTGTTATTGCCGTTGTGCGCTATCGTCCTTCTCACCATCGCTGTGGGTGTTTGCTGCCACCCTGTGATGTCGTCTCCGCTTCTTCTGATGTTTTTGCGTTTTTTTTTTTTTCTGGCACTGGAAGAGAGAAAAGTTTTCTGCTGCGTGTCTATGCCGACTGGCGTGTGTGGCCGCGACCCGCAGCTTTGCCTTCCCGGTGTTGTTGCCGCAGTCGTCCTCTTCGTTGTGGGGATAGTGGCGCTGACCGTCGACGCCGCCATACCGGGTGTCCCTCTTGCCGAGGTCGTGTTTGCGCCGTACAACCTCCATCCTGTCGTGGAAGAGGCGGCGTCGACCACCGCGGGTGGCGAGGAAGTCGATGACTTCTGCTTCATTTCACATGGCTGCTGGGGTGGGAAACCCTCAAAACAGAAGCAACAGAAGGAAATTGCGGCGCTTATTGTGCGTCTCATCGAGGACGCCGCGAGGCATCCACAGCGGCAGGACGAACGCATACGATTTGTGGTGGCTGCTGGGGACAACTTCTACCCGCACGGTGTGCGGGACGTTCACGATACACGTTTCTTTACCACCTTTGAAGGGGTCTACAGTGGGGGCAGCGAGGTGCAGCGGGTGCCGTGGTTGGTGGCGCTAGGGAATCACGACCACTTGGGTAATTGGTCAGCGCAAGTCAGCTACACGTACGCGACGCGGGAGCCGACGCCGCATGAGCGCCGCGGGTTCAATCTTACTCCAAATGGGACGGCGGTGACGGGTCGTTGGTACATGCCACATCCATACTACGTGGTGAAGGTGAGCAACGACATGGTGGTCGTTGTGTTGGACACGGTTCTTATGCACAGCTGCAACGAGCACCCAGACGCGTGCTGGGACGCCGGGAAGCAGAAGGCAGTAGTGGAGGATTGGCTTTTGCGCATGTATGCCAACGTGCCGTACAAGGTGGTTGTCGGACACTACCCGGTTCTTTCAAACGGGCCGCACGAGAACTATCCGTGGTTGCAGGATTGGCTGATCCCACTACTGACGAGGTCCTGTGCCTCCCTCTACATTCATGCGGACAATCACTACCTGCAGGTTTCCAAACGTGGGTTTCAGTACTACGCTAACAGCGGCGGGGGTGGTGGGGCCGGGCTACATCACTCATTCAAAGATAAGAGTTGGATGCATAGGGATAGCGTCTTTCACTCGGTTGAGACAGGCGTCATGGTGCACTGTAAGAAGGGAAATCGTCTTACACATCGAGTGTTGAGCAAAACAGGGGATGTACTCTTTCGTTTTGCCTCCTGGGACTCCGACGACGGCGCACCTCTTGCGCAGTGCCTGGCGAAGCTGATGGAGGGGGCTGCCACGCGCCCCCAAAGGGTCAGGGAGGATGGCCTCCTGGTGTTGCTTCCGCCGGTAGCCCTGCTGCCGCTGCTGTTGCTTTTGTTCTTTGTGTCGGCAAAGCGGCAATACCGCCTGCGTGGGAGACGGCGTGTGTGATGCCGCCCAGGACTTTGTTTTTGGTGTGTTTGTTTTTTTGTAATGTTGGAAACAGGTGGGGGGTTGCGGCTACACCTTTGCCCTGCGTGTTTATTAACTTGCAGCCTTCTCATGTTATTGTTTGTGGTGTCGCCCTTCCTGCGCCGATCCGCCACTGTTCTAAGCGGGGTGCATGGAGCGGCCTTTTGCCTGGTAAGTAGCGGGGGCCGTAGGAATCCGTTTAGGCTGGATATGAGCTACCGCTTTACCAGCTTGACCGGTGAGTGGATTCCTGCGCAACGCATTGCCGCACGCCACACATGCATACATGCAGCATTCTTCTCTCTTTGCGTTCTTTGTTTTTCAGCTTCTTTCAGGTAGTGACCTGGAGCGTAAAGGGGGAACACAAATCCACACACCCACACACTGCATAGGTTCAAGCTATACATATATAATACAGGTGCCTTGTGGAAAAGTTTTTGGCGTGTTTTGTTTCATGTCTTCCACCAAGATGCCGGTTCCTCCGGTGACGAGGACGACGCAGGTACAACGTGAGGTGGAGTTGGCTCTTTTGCGGTTTCTGTGGCAATACCACCCGGAGCTGCACGAGCTCTGTGGGACACCTTTTGGGGCAGAGCCCGAGGAGACGAACCGGGATGGTGAGACATCGCCGCGTCTGCATCGAAAGTTACACAACAACTACGTGCGTAGCTGTTTATTGTGGTTACCGGAGTCCATTCAAGGACTCTACAGTGCCCAGCCGTGGATTGCATATTGGGCCCTACAAGCCGCGGATTTGCTTGATATTACGGAGAAACTCTACGAATGCGTCTCCCCCGACGCCCTTGGTGAATTTCTCCTTGGCTGCCTACAGGAGGTGGAGCCGGGCGACGCCAACGGTAGTGGCGGAAGAAGTAAAAACTATGGTGGGAGCAAAAATTCGCTGAATGTGAATAAGCGGCAGGACTCGGTGTTTCCAACACAACCCGTGAACCTACGCGACGCTGGTTACGATGATGAAAAGCGCCTTGTGGGGTTTTCGGGCGGGCGAATCGCGCAGGAGCCGCACCTGGCCGTGTCCTACGCCGCATCCTGCTCGCTTTGCATACTGGCAAAACCGGAATACCTACATGCCCTTCCACGTGCCGCCATTAAGCGTTGGATACTCTCGTTACGTTGCAAGGACGGCAGCTTCTGTATGCACGTTGGTGGCGAGGCAGATCTGCGTGCATCGTACAGTGTAGCCATCATTGCCACCCTGCTTCAGCTTGATGAGGTTGCCGCGTACAGTGATGGGCGGGACGAAGCTTTGTTCACCGAGCAAACGGCAGCCTATGTGGCGTCCTGTCAGACGCACGAAGGGGGATTTGCATGTGGATTGCACGGAACTGAGGCGCATGGAGCCTATACGCAGTGTGGTCTTGGGGCCCTGATATTGATGCGGCACCCGCATCTCTGCAACTACGCAGCCCTGCGGCGGTGGTTAACAGCGCGGCAGATGAAGTTTGAGGGCGGCTTTAATGGAAGGACCAACAAACTTGTGGACTCGTGTTACTCGCACTGGGTGGGTGCGTCCCACATGTTGATGCGGGTGGGTGAGGCGTATGCCCGTCTGCTGAGGCAGGCCGAGACGGCGCGGTGTCTGACGGCGCGGGAGGTTCTCCTGCTCGACCATGCGCAGCTGCTCGACGCGACGTGTACGCGGGCTGCGGATGACGATGCCTGGCGACGGGCCGAGGAGAGCTATCGACAACGCACAGCACAAGTAGAGGCGTACCTTAACGCCCCATCGTCGTCGTCGTCGTCAGCGACGCTGGCCCAGGCGTTTTTTGACGAGGAGGTTGGGGATTTGCTCTTTAACCAACGACGTCTTCTGCTCTACGTGCTCGCCTGCTGCCAGGATGAGGAGGCGGGTGGGCTCATGGACAAGCCAGGCTGCCCGAACGACGCCTACCATACATGTTACTCCCTCTCTGGGATAAGTACGGCGCAGAACCTGCAATACCTGCCTCGCCACTGCACAAATGACGAGCTTATTTACACTACTGCGATCCATCGTGGCTACATTCCCGCAGATCGTGATGACTACGATATCGTCCTCGCGACCTGCAGCAATGGCAGTGGTGTTGGAGGCTGCTACAGAAGCCCGGAACGATTACCTCCACTAAACCCTATCTTCAACCTCCGCCAGGGCCGCGTCTTGGCTGCACTGCGTGCGTGGGGGCCGAAGTCGTTCGTATATTAAGCGGGATCTTCCGTCTCTGTACTGTCTTCTTTTTATTTCTCTCCTTGAGCATGAGAAAAATGTGAATGAATAATACCCAAAGTACTAACACGCATAAGCAATGGGAGAGGGGGAAGAGGGGAGGGGACGTGCATCCAACGATAGTGAGGTGATCCTCCACATTGTGCACAATCACACGCAGACAGGAGAGAGAGAGAGAGATAGAGAGAGAGAGAGAAAGAGGGCGGGTGATTTGTTATTGCTGCCCAGGAAGTTACTCTTCTCTCTTGCTTGGATATTTTTTCCCCCATTTTCTCCCATTTATCATCCGTGTTGTCGTTGTTTCTGGGGTTGTTCATTTTGTGCCTTATATACAGAGCCGGAGGGAAGGAAAGGAAGTATTAGAGAGAGCGAGAAAGTAGCAGACACGCACCGCAGCGGCACAGTCAAAATGCAACCCCCCATGGAAGCGGTCAACGCGGCTGAGGCGGTGGAGCTACGGCTTGATCAACTCAGCGCTGAGCATGTGGACATCAAACGCTGGATAAACACCTCCCTCCAGGGACTACTAGCGGTGGAGGCAACGACGGCAGAGGGTGACACTGAGGTAGAGGCTGGCGTCATGAAGCTTTTTAACCGATTGCAAACCCACTTGCAGGAGGTCTCCGGGTCGGTGGAGGACACCATTGCCCAGGCACTTGTGCGTCTACCGCGAACTGGGCTGGAAGTTGGACGAATGGTCACGGAGGCGCAACAGCTGCAGTCGCAATTACAGAGCATGCAGGAGGTGGCGCAGTCGGCGGTGGAGGCGGCTGCGAAGCCCTATGTAGCGCGGCTGAATGCGTTGAAGAAAACGCAGGAGAAACTTGCTCGATGCTCTGACACGCTTTGGAAAGCCACTCAGGTGGACAGTCACATGAAACAACTTGATGACGTCATACAGCAACTGCGTATATCCCCATCGGAGGTCGACATGGATGCGGTGGCGGAGTCCATCAGTCAGGTTCAGGGCAATCTTGCGGAGCTGCAGAAGTTGGACGTAACCTTTGGAGAAAAGCAGCTTGAGACTGTGGAACGGTATGAGCAGGTTGTCCAGCACGCCGTTGAAGCGGAGTGTATGGACATGCTGCGACGGTGCGAAGTCGACCGCGCGGCCCAACTGCTTAAGGTTCTTGACACCATTAGTCGTGCGGATGCGGTACTGCAGCAGTACGCCGTGGAGAGCATGGCTAGTGAAAAGGAACGGGTGGAGCGAATGTTACTCGGAGGCGGCTCTGCAACCGCAATGCCCCCTGCCCGTGCCGCGGAGTTGCTGAAGGGCCAGTTGATGCCGTCCATCGGGCATACGCTCTCCGACCAGTTAGATTATGTGCTGCGCATGGCTCAGAGCGAGGACCGCGCGACCGCGGACCCCCTGCAGACGGAAAAGCATGCTGAGGCGCTGCATGAAGTAGAGGTGCGTGCCGTAAAAGTGATGCAACTAATGGTGGATGAGGTGGTTGGCAGCATCGGTGGCGCGTTGGAGCCTATTCTGGAGCGGGCGGAACGGAATGAGGAAGTGATGGCCTGCTGCGACGCGGTACGGCAGCTTGGGTTGCGAGAGGATGTCGGCATCCATACGACTGGCGCTGAGTCGGCTATCGGTTGTGGCGGCTCATTGCAAGAAGAAATTGTAAGGCAGATTGCTACCTATGCATTTACAGAGCTGATAGGAATATTTGGCAAGCCCAACATACTGGAGGCGTTCGCGCAGCGTGAGGCTTGCCGCGTGGAGGCGCTGCTGGACGACCCAAAACAGGCGCTGCGGCGGGAACGTTTTCAGCTGGTGATGGATGCCATGATGGATGGTGTTAAAAGTATTGTGCGCTTCTTCCCAGAGAAGACGCTTCCGATGTGTGTCGAGAAGTGGCGCGAAGCCATCCTCAGAGTGATTGCTGGCCTACGGCCGACGCCGGCGGCACCGCAGGGAAGCCTGCTTGCGAATTTATCAACCACCCGCTCCGTGGTGGGGCAGCTGCTTCAAGGCGCGTCAAGGATGTCCTCGGAGTACCTTGTGTCATCTGAGATGCAGCAACTGTACCCAAGCTTGGCGGACGCCGTCAACGAACAGCTTCACACCCAGCTTTGGGCACCGCTGACAGAGGCCCTGGAAAGCTGCGCCGCGGAGTGCCAGAGGGCGGTGAAGCGCACAATCATAGAACCTGTTGTTGCTAAGGCTGACGGCTACGAGTTGCAGCTCTTCTGGAGCTCGAAACAAAACAGTGGAGATCCCTTTTCGAGTGCTATGCCGACTGTTTCCTACACACCCGCGCAGATTGCGCCAAGCGAGCTGGTGCGGTCCCTTGGGGAAGCCATTGTTGAAATACCGCTGGCGTTGGAGGCGTTGCGCGGCAGCGGTGATGGCGACTGTCGCCCCAACGGGATCGAAGATCTTTTGGAGGAGGTGGCGGGGGACTGGCTGGAGGACATTGTGCGAGCAGCCGTGGCAGAGTTTATTGAAAATAAGGTTGGCAGCATAACAATTTACTTTCCCAGCGATGCGCCAGGCGCGATGAAGAAGGAGACCGCCGCCGTGGAGCAGTTGGCGACGGATTTGAACTACCTAAAAAGTATTCTATCTGCGGTGAGCGGCGACCCTTTTGATGGGTTGGAGCAGGCGCTGGCGAGGCTAAAAGCGGTGGCGCTTCCCTCGGGGAAACCCATTGCAATTCGCCCACTGCTTGCCAAAGACGCATGAATCTTCTTTGTGTGTGTATGTTTGTGCGTGCGCGTCCGTGTGTAGCTTTTCCTTTTCCTTTTTTTTTGGGTTTTGCGGCGGCATCCTTACTTTATGTTTTTTGGGTTGCTCTTGTCCCCCCACCTATGCTCGGTGTTTCCAGTCACACTCCCTCTCTCCTCTCGATGCCCCACGTTCCACAAGAACCACGAAGATTCACACAGCTAGACCCCACATCGCGCAAGGCAAACAACGTGGAGCGCCGCGCTCGTCCTTCGAAGCGCTCCTTGGGCTCGGCATCATTGCCTGTGCAGGGGTGCATCCTCACACACTTTGCGCCCCGGCTGTCTGGTCTTCGCTGTGTCCGGCCGGCGCCCGCAGCGAGCCAAATGGTGGCTGCTGGGGGCCGCGTTTGCCGCGACGCTGAAGGCCGCACGCTGGACGACGACGGTTAACGGTTTGAGATCCCGCCGGGACGTCTTCGTGGGGCGACTCGCACCGCTTTGCCTGTAGGGCGACGGCAGCGGCAGTGGGGCCCCGACGGGTCGCTGTGGGCTCACCACTTTACTACACACACACACACACAGGCGAAAACAAACTGTACCCATCTTCCCCGCCTGCGCTCCCTCCGTTTCGTGGAGGGCGGCTGTTCTCCCGGGGGTTCGGCGCACTCCCCCTGCGGCCCCAGGCTGGCTGCGCACGGGCGTTTAATCTCCACCTCTGCCGCCGTATTTATTTTGCCGTCTTTTTTGCTTTTGCCGGGCGCGGGCGGAGCCAAGACGCCAGGTTTTGCTTCGCCCTTTTGGGTGATGGCGCGCTCGCGTGTGGGGTGCGGGCCCCTTCTCCTTCGCCGCCGCCCAAACCCGCGGCACCGCACTTCATCAACGCCTCCCCTCATTGCAAGGACGTCGCAGTGTTTGGTGTTGATGGACACATGTGGCGACAGCGCTGGGTGTGATGGGCGTGTGCCTCGGCCATTGCTGCTCGTCCTGCTGGGGCTGTGGGGGGGACAGCGCCTCCTGCTGAGTGAAAGCAAGAGTGCGGAATTGCGACGTCTCGTGAGGAAGCAAAAAAAAAAACCGCAGTTGCCCAGCGCCACTCATTGCGTTTCGTCGAGGAGTCCATTTTTTCCCCTTGTGTATGATTTTTGTTTTTGTGTGTCTACCCCATTTTCGTTGTCGTCTGCTGCCGGTGCTTTGCTGGACGAATCCGCGCCTCTATTTTCCCCCTTTCTGCCTCGGTGGTTGGGTG
>NW_021705882.1:0-2114 GCF_003719475.1 Trypanosoma rangeli
GACGAGAATGGCGGCATCTGCCTGGGATGTGCCGGTGATCATGTTCTTGATGAAGTCACGGTGGCCGGGGGCATCGATGATCGTGAACACGGACTTGGGCGACTCGAACTTCCAGAGCGCAATGTCGATCGTGATACCGCGTTCCCGCTCAGCCTTCAGCTTGTCCAGCACCCAGGCGTACTTGAACGACGACTTGCCGATCTCAGCCGCCTCCTTCTCGAACTTCTCAATCGTACGCTTGTCAATGCCTCCGCACTTGTAAATGAGGTGGCCAGTGGCCGTGGACTTACCGGCATCGACGTGGCCGACCACCACGAGGTTCATGTGCACCTTCTCCTTCCCCATCGCGCTTGGTTTACCTTGTGGGCTAAACAAACAATTAAAAGCTGTGTCGCAGACCTAGTGCCCACGGCAGCGAACGCAGGGAGAGGCAACGACATCATAAGGGCCCAGTGGCACACTGACATGGAGAACACAGACACACACACACAGGGAGGGGAAAAGAGAGAGGGAGGGGCGCAGCCAAACCAAACTAGCAGAAATATCATAACCGTACAGCTCCGCAATATCATTAGAATAAAATAAATAATAAAATTATAAAACAAGATCTGCGCACAACCTTTACCCTCGACTTACTTCTTGGAGGCCTTTGCAGCGGCCTTGGTCACCTTGCCGGTGCCGCCCTCCTTCTTCGTCACCGCCTTGATGATGCCGACAGCAACTGTCTGGCGCATGTCACGCACGGCGAAGCGGCCGAGGGGCGCGTAGTCATTGAACACCTCCACGCACATGGGCTTCTGCGGCACCATGCGCACGAGGGCGGCGTCACCGGACTTGATCGACTTGGGGTTCTTCTCAAGCTCCTTGCCAGAGCGGCGATCGATCTTGGACTCGATCTCCGCAAACTTGCACGCGATGTGGCAGGTGTGGCAGTCAAGCACCGGCGCGTAGCCGTTGCCGATCTGGCCGGGGTGGTTCAGGATGATCACCTGCGCCGTGAAGTCGGCCGCCTCCTTCGGGGGGTCGTTCTTCGAGTTGCCGCACACGTTGCCACGACGGATGTCCTTCACAGACACGTTCTTCACGTTGAAGCCGACGTTGTCGCCGGGCGTGGCCTCAGCCAGCTGCTCGTGGTGCATCTCGATCGACTTCACCTCTGTCGTCACGTTGGCGGGAGAAAACGTGACCACGTCGCCAGGCTTCATCACGCCCGTCTCCACGCGGCCCACCGGCACGGTGCCAATGCCGCCGATCTTGTACACGTCCTGCAGGGGCAAGCGCAGCGGCTTGTCGCTGGGGCGCACCGGCGGTTCCAGCATGTCGAGTGCCTCCAGCAGGGTGGGGCCCTTGTACCACGACATATTGTCAGACTTCTCGATCATGTTGTCGCCCTGCCACCCGGAGATGGGGACGAAACGCACCTTCTCCACGTTGTAACCGACCTTCTTCAGGTACGCCGACACCTCCTTCACGATCTCCTCGTAGCGCGCCTGGCTGTAGTTCACCGACTTCTCGTCCATCTTGTTGCAGCACACAACCATCTGCTTCACACCGAGCGTGAAGGCAAGCAGCGCGTGTTCGCGTGTCTGACCGTCCTTCGAAATACCCGCCTCAAACTCGCCCTGCGCGGACGCAATGACGAGAATGGCGGCATCTGCCTGGGATGTGCCGGTGATCATGTTCTTGATGAAGTCACGGTGGCCGGGGGCATCGATGATCGTGAACACGGACTTGGGCGACTCGAACTTCCAGAGCGCAATGTCGATCGTGATACCGCGTTCCCGCTCAGCCTTCAGCTTGTCCAGCACCCAGGCGTACTTGAACGACGACTTGCCGATCTCAGCCGCCTCCTTCTCGAACTTCTCAATCGTACGCTTGTCAATGCCTCCGCACTTGTAAATGAGGTGGCCAGTGGCCGTGGACTTACCGGCATCGACGTGGCCGACCACCACGAGGTTCATGTGCACCTTCTCCTTCCCCATCGCGCTTGGTTTACCTTGTGGGCTAAACAAACAATTAAAAGCTGTGTCGCAGACCTAGTGCCCACGGCAGCGAACACAGGGAGAGGCAACGACATCATAAGGGCCCAGTGGCACACTGACATGGAGAACACA